>NC_140174.1:29168500-29285544 GCF_963971535.1 Notolepis coatsorum | reverse complement strand
TCTCTCTCTCTCTCGCTCTCTCTCTCTCTCTCTCTCTCTCTCTCTCCTCTCTCTCTCTCTCTCTCTCTCTCTCTCTCTCTCTCTCTCTCTCTCTCTCTCTCTCTCTCTCTCTCTCTGGACAGCAGTGTTAATTTTGTCAACAAAAATAGTGACTACATATGGTCGTCAACTAAGCTTTCCCCCCCGACGACAATGAGACGTGTAGATCATGTGACACTAACGTGACTAAATTTATTTATGCATTATAGTTGACTACATCTGAGGACACAAAAATTTACTTTAGAAAAACCATGACGAATTATCTCTTAATTTATGTTGACTAAAACAAGATGAGACAAAATAATTATAACTTTTAGAATAATTCACGTCACTTATTATTTCAGCATTTCCAATTTCCGTTTCCGGCTAATCGATAGCTTAGCTCCGCACCGTTTATGGCCCACTAAAAGCCAAGCTATGCGAGGCTAAAAACCGCGTCCCAGGTCTCTCTTGACTACACCTAATACCAATAACCATGAACGGAATCTGCTACTCTCTCAACACTTCTGCAGCAGCCGAAGAGTTCTACCAAAAGAACATAGCATTTAAGACGACGTAGGCTAAAGAGGATGGCTAGGCTGCGAGAAGAGCTAATAGCCTGGAACCTATATCCCGGACACAGGCTTGCTCTCCCCTGTAGATACTAGGGGTGGGAATCACCAGTTTCATCACGATACGATACGATATCGATTCTTTGGACAACGATACGATATTTGCCGATATCACAAAGTCTGCCACGATACGATACGATTCGATTCAGGTGCCTGCGATCGATATGAGGCGATATTATGTGCCCATTTAACACAATCAGTCACATTTAGATCAACAAAAAAAGGCTACAGAAATATCAATTGATGTTTTTATTTTTGAGCTCTTCCAGACATTTAAATGAAAAACAATCTATTGTTTTTAATACAAATAGACCTCCTGTTCACTTTTTATATATTGAGCTTTAAACTTTAAGTAAAATGTTTTGGAACTCACAACACGCAAGCTAAACCCCTTCCTCTCCCAAACTTCCTACAATTGTTTTATGTTGCATGATGATCATGAATACATTTATTATGTATTCATGTTAAATATCAACATTATCTGTCCATCCTCAGTAACACACACACACACACACACACACACACACACACACACACACACACACACACACACACACACACACACACACACACACACACACACACACACACAACACACACACACCCACACACACACACACACACACACACACAGAATGCCTCTCCCCCAGTCCCCCACAGAAAGGTACACTGCAGGGGCGGAGCTAGGGGGTGGCTACCTGGGCTCAAGCCCCGGATGTATTCTGAAAATCCCAGAATCTATTTTAAAAACAATTTTTTTTTTTTTTTTTTTTTTTTACAATTCATCATTGTTACATGAAAATATGTTTGCACCAGATTTAGCAGAAGCTAATTTCTATCTGTGGTCTATCCAGCTGCTAACTGTATTTGAGTGAGTTAAGTCTTGGTGTTATGGTAGACTCAGACCTAAGCTTTAAATCACAATCAACAAGTTGACAAAAACTTAATTCTTCCACCTTAGAAACATAGCTAAAGTACGGCCATTTATAAATCAAAAGGACGCTGAAAACCAGATCCATGCCTTTATCTCAAGCCAACTCGACTACTGTAATGCACTCCTTACCGGCCTCCCGAAAAAATACGATGATAACTATTTTATTGCAATGCACTATTGCATTATGGGATATGTTTGAGAGGGCCCACGGTGATGACATTGATGGACTATCCCACTGCATCACAGACTACATCAGGTTCTGTGAGGAGAGCATCGTACCCACAAAGAGGGTACGCTGCTTCTCAAACAATAAACCCTGGATTAGCAAGGACATTAAACACCTGCTAAACAGGAAAAAGAGGGCCTTCATGGCAGGGGACACTGAGCAGGCCAGGGCTGTCCAAAGGGAGCTCAAAAAAGAGCTAAGGGCAGCCAAGGTCAGCTACAAGGACAGGCTGGAGGGCAGACTACAGGCCAACAACACCAGGGAGGTGTGGGCGGGGGTCAGGAAGATCACTGGTTTCAAACAGCAGGGCACAGCTGTGGAGGGCCCTCCAGAGCGTGCAAACGAGTTCAACTCGTTTTTCAACCGCTTTGACCAGAGTGGCCTCCCCACACCCCTCCCCCCACCCATCGACACCAGCACCAGATCACACCTACAAAGCAGCCCCCCCACCCCCACCCACCCACACCCATCAGCAACGGCAGCCCACCCCCAACACCAGCAGACTGCCCACCACCCCCAACCCTGACGATCACAACCAGTCAGGTCAGTAGGCAGCTCTCCAAAATTAACGTAAACAAGGCCAGAGGACCGGACAACACCAATCCCAGGGTGCTCAAGGTATGTGCAGAGCAGCTGGCAGCACCGCTCCAGCATCTTTTCAACCTCTCCCTGAGGCTGGAGAGGGTGCCCCAGCTCTGGAAGACCTCCTGCATTGTCCCGGTGCCCAAGAAGGGACGTCCCAGCACCCCCAACGACTACAGGCCAGTCGCTCTGACGTCACACGTCATGAAGACGTTTGAGAGACTGGTCCTGCAACACCTCAAGCCCCTGGTGCGTGACTCCCTCGACCCCCTGCAGTTTGCATACCAGGCAAACATCGGGGTGGAGGATGCCATCATCTACATGCTCCACAGAGCGTACACGCACCTGGAGAAGCCGCGCAGCTCAGTGAGGATTATGTTCTTTGATTTCTCCAGCGCCTTCAACACCATCCAGCCGTCACTGCTAGCGGAGAAGCTCTCTGCGATGCAGCTGGAGCACGGCTTGGTGGCCTGGATCAAGGACTACCTCACTGAGAGGCCACAGTACGTCAGACTAAAGGACAGTCAGTCTGACGTACTGGTGAGCAACACCGGCGCCCCCCAGGGAACTGTGCTGTCACCCTTCCTCTTCACCCTCTACACCTCAGATTCTGCCGCAACTCCAGCGGGTGCCACCTGCAGAAGTTCTCAGACGACTCCTCCATCGTAAGCTACATCACCGACGATGATGAGGAAGAGTACAGAGCACTGGTGGAGAGCTTCGTGGGGTGGAGCGACAGCAACCACCTCCAACTCAACACCAGTAAGACCAAGGAGCTGGTGGTGGACTTCCGGAGGGGCAAGAAGAGGCCCCCCCCGTTTCCCATCTCCATCCGAGGGGTGGATGTGGAGATGGTGGACTTATACAAGTTCCTTGGGGTACACCTGAACAATAAACTGGACTGGTCGGACAACACAGAGGCCCTCTACAGGAAGGGACAGAGCAGGCTGTTCTTCCTGAGGAGACTCAGGTCCTTCAATGTGTGCAACAAACTGCTGCAGTCTTTTTACCAGTCTGTTGTGGCCAGCATCCTCTTCTATGCTGTGGCATGCTGGGGAGGCTACATCAACTCAAGGGACACCAACAAGCTCAACAAGCTGGTGAGGAAGGCTAGCTCCGTGGTGGGAGTCGAGCTACCTAGACTTGAGGTGATGGTAGAGAGGGGGATGATAAGGAAGCTGGATGCCATCATGGAGAACCCCTACCACCCCCTCTACGACGAGCTAGTCAAGATGAGAAGCTCGTTCAGCCACAGACTCATCCCCCCCCGACACTCAACTACCGCCTCGGACAGTCCTTCATACCAGCGGCCATCAGGCTCCACAACAGTGGGCAGCGACTAGCAGCCTCCAGGCCCCACAACAGGGGGCAGCGACTGCTACCAGACATTGACCTGGAACTTATAGGAACCCAAGGGGGACAAAGTAGACTACCCTGGTACTTTGATAATGTATACTCAGTAGATAGTAAATTATAACAATACCTCATGCATACTGCACCTTATGTGACACTGTGAATAATGTGAATATTCCTCAGCTAGTCAGATAGTAAATTATATTGACCATATTGATCAAATTGTTTACACTGCCTGTGTTGTCTTTTACTACCTGTATACTGTGTTGTTTTACTACCTGTACCCCTCCCCCCTCCCCCCCATGCTGCTGCTATGATGCCTGAATTTCCCCAAGGGGATCAATAAAGGAATATCTTATCTTATCTTATCTTATCTTATTTTATTGCACTGCACTATTTTACTTTGTATCAGTGAATCATAGACGCCTGGCCATAAGAGCATTCGGAGCATCTCTGCTCTCCCACTATTGAACTTGGGGGAGCAAAGGTATGATCTTGCTCCACCACCTTTTGATTATATGAAAAATATGATATATCCCCCCCCAATATATAAATCTAACCATAACTACGTTATGGTTAACTGAGTTTTATAGTGAAAAGAGCAGCTTTATTGGTCAAGATTGAAGGCTCTATATTGCAGGAAATTGCACGTACAGGTTCATTAAATTCAAAAAAAATCTGTCGTGGAGGGGGTTGTGCCGGACCCCCTCCAAACACCCCTTGCCTGCCCAAAAACTAAAAAAAAATTAAAAATAATAAAAAAAAAAAAAAAAAAAAGGGGGGGGCCCATCTGGGCTAAGCCCCGGATCTCCTACAATCCTAAATCCGCCCCTGGTACACTGCCCAGTGCCCCACCCCTTCTCCTTCCCAATTCCCCTCTCCTCTCTCCTCTCCTCTCACGGTTAGCTGCTTAGCTTAGTTAGCTCACGCTAACGCAACGTTAATTTCGGTATTAACGCGACGTGGGCATAAAGGGAATGGCGAGGATGGAAAGCATGTTAGATGCATTTGACCCCTTGTGGGGAAAAAAACCACAGGCACTTATTCGGGCAAAATAGGCGGACTCTGAAGCAATGCTTTCTAACGTCTACACACGCTGAGCTACTGTTGTTGTTCTTCCGGCCGGGCGGAAATGCTCACGAGGGGATTTTCAAAATAAGAGTATCGCAATATGAATCTATCTTTTTACGTTGCATCGATCCTATTTGATTATTGATAATAGATCGATATATCGATCTGGATCGATGTATCGTCCCACCCCTAGTAGATACTCCTTCGTCTGTGTACACCCATTACTATCAACATTACACATGGATACAACAAGGACAAGACCACGTTCACTTAAAAGGTAATGTTGGTATGAAAAGAAAATACACAGACGAGTACTAACACAGTGAGATGGACCCTACTAACTTGTATAAGTTGTTAATAAATCCCTTTAGCGCTTGAAGTGCACTAAAACATCGTAATGACTTTTTCTTTTTCATATAATGCTGGGTACATGCTCAGTAGAGTTAGAACGCTCCCAGTCTTAGGGGCTGTGATATTTTGTTACCACACTTTATGCACATAGAAGTGCGGTGGCAGGTTCGCTAAGCTAATGTTGCTAGCCGAATGCTCTGATGGAGGCCGCCATTTTAAGTTTTAAGTTTAAAGTGACGTCAGCGATCTACGGTTGTACTCGACGCACAAAAGGGAATGTGTGTGTGACGTGTGTGAAATTTGTACAGTAGGTCCCAGTGAGAATTGCAATCAGTGTGTACTGTGTATGTACACTATCCTAATGTTGCTTTGTTAATATTTCTTTCCATGCATATATGTTCCATTCCATGTCTGACTATTTCTGAATCTATTGACCATTTCAAGGAATGTTTGGTTACTATTGGGCTTCTAGCCTTCTACTGAACTCAGTGGCGGACTGGCCATCGGGACGTTCGGGACGAATCCCGATGGGCCGGGACCAAAGTGGGCTGGTCCAAAAAAAAAAAAATTATACTTTTTTTTTCTTTTTTCTTTTTTTTTTTTACTTTTTTTTTTTTGGCCAGTGTGTGGGCCAGTGTGTGGGCCACTAATGTGGGCCGATGTGTGGGCCAGTGTGTGGGCCAGTGTGTGGGCCAGTGTGTGAGTCGGTGTGTGGGCCACTAATGTGGGCCAGTGTGTGGGCCGGTGTGTGGGCCAGTGTGTGAGTCGGTGTGTGGGCCACTAATGTGGGCCAGTGTGTGGGCCAGTGTGTGGGCCGGTGTGTGGGCCAGTATGTGGGCCGGTGTGTGGGCCGGTGTGTGGGCCACTATGTGGGCCAGTCTGTGGGCCGGTGTGTGGGCCAGTGTGTGAGTCGGTGTGTGGGCCACTAATGTGGGCCAGTGTGTGGGCCGGTGTGTGGGCCAGTATGTGGGCCGGTGTGTGGGCCGGTGTGTGGGCCAGTATGTGGGCCAGTGTGTGGGCCGGTGTGTGGGCCAGTGTGTGGGCCAGTGTGTGGGCCAGTGTGTGGGCCACTAATGTGGGCCGGTGTGTGGGCCGGTGTAGTGTGTGGGCCGGTGTAGTGTGTGGGCCAGTGTGTGGGCCATATGTGGGCCGGTGTGTGGGCCATTATGTGGGCCGGTGTGTGGGCCAGTGTGTGGGCCGGCAATAAAACAATAAACAAGTTGCATAAACTAAATCAGATTAAAAATGATCACAGTTCTGGTTTGCCTTAAGATGCAGTTTAAGATGGGTCTTGAACATGGAGTATGTAGGGCACTCTCTAATCACAACTGGCAGGCTATTCCAGTAGTTACCACTTTTAACAGAGAACACAGTTTTTGCAATGGTAGTATACCGAAAAGGCACCTTACAGTCCCCTCTACTGATGGCCCTGGTGGTAATGCCAGTGTCTGCTTTCTGTTGGATGAACTCATTCAATGGGGGAGGGGCAAGTCCATGCAGAACCTTGTACATGAAGCAAGTATATTTGAAAACTTGGAAATTTTCGAAACTTAGCATGTTATGTTTTTCTAAAACATTACAGTGATGAAATGAAATTTGTTTCCTATCAAATACTTTTATGGCTTTTTTGTAGAGTAATTATATTGGTGTAAGAGTAGTGACATATAAAAGAGACCAGTTGATAAAACAGTAGGCCTACTCGATGTGTGATAAAATCATTGAATGCAGAAACATCCTTGCAGCATTAACTGGCAGGCAGGGCCTGATCTGCCTGAAGTTTTCGATGTTAAACTTGACTGTTTGTCACTTTCTTCACATGACTTTTTGAAGGTCAATGTAGAGTCCAATGTGACCCCAAGATACTTGAATTAATGTACAATGTCCAGCTCCGCCTCTCCCAGAAACACATTAGAGTGAGTGACCTCTCCTGGTGACTTTGTGAACATCATACACACTGTTTTCTTGATGTTAAGTGAAAGACATGCTTTTGTTAGCCAGTCTTGAATGAGACATGAGACATCAGTGAATGAGATTCACGTTTCCTCCCAACCGCGAGTAGGCCTAGAAGCGCAGAAATGGAGAATGCAAAAAAAGAAAGGGTGGAGCTGAAAAAGCTAGAATTAAAAAACTAAAATTGCTAGTAAAAGACGCAGAACAATGTTCTAAAATTACAGACATGTTTACCCGCTGCTGCTGCTAATGATGATGAAGTTCAAGTGGAAGGAACCAACAGTAACATGACAGGTGCATGCAGTAGCCTAGTGCATATTCTACTGTTGGTGTCTGCCGGTTAATGAGGGCTAGCTAGCCTATACTAGATCTTGCAGTGATTTCAGTCATTCTATTACAAGACAATGTGCTTTCCGTATTCCTGATTCCTTACAGCACGTGGACGTAAATAGTTGTGACTCGTGATGTTTTTTCTCTGACTAAAAGTTTAGTTAGCAATGTTAGGACTAGTGCCCACCACAGCATCAGAAGCTAAAGTGCTAACCTAGAGAGCCAATCAGAACCTAGGACGGGCTGCAAATTAATCGGCTTAATCGACACCGATTAATTTGCAGCCCGTCCTAGGTTCTGATTGGCTCTCTAGGTTAGCACTTTAGCTTCTGATGCTGTGGTGGGCACTAGTCCTAACATTGCTAACTAAACTTTTAGTCAGAGAAAAAACGTCACGAGTCACAACTATTTACGTCCACGTGCTGTAAGGAATCAGGAATACGGAAAGCACATTGTCTTGTAATAGAATGACTGAAATCACTGCAAGATCTAGTATAGGCTAGCTAGCCCTCATTAACCGGCAGACACCAACAGTAGAATATGCACTAGGCTACTGCATGCACCTGTCATGTTACTGTTGGTTCCTTCCACTTGAACTTCATCATCATTAGCAGCAGCAGGGGGTAAACATGTCTGTAATTTTAGAACATTGTTCTGCGTCTTTTACTATACTAGATCTTGCAGTGATTTCAGTCATTCTATTACAAGACAATGTGCTTTCCGTATTCCTGATTCCTTACAGCACGTGGACGTAAATAGTTGTGACTCGTGACGTTTTTTCTCTGACTAAAAGTTTAGTTAGCAATGTTAGGACTAGTGCCCACCACAGCATCAGAAGCTAAAGTGCTAACCTAGAGAGCCAATCAGAACCTAGGACGGGCTGCAAATTAATCGGCTACTAATATTATAATAGTAAATACTAAAATAAAATACTATTATGTTCCCTTCCAAATTTTCATGTTGATATAATATTGGTAATCTAATTGATTGAATTGATTAGTTGCCATTTTACATGCTTAAATAAGATGTACCTTAGAATTCCCAACTGTTAGCCATGTTCTCGATCTGTATATGATTAGTCTCATCTACATGTTTGTAAATAACCACAGCTAACTAGCTTAAGCTAACAACTAGGTCAACTACTACCCCGTAGTTAAACATATGTGATTGCATATAACAGCTAACTGCTACAGCTAAGTTGGTAGTTAGCCTATTCCATTAATGTTGAATGTATTTATGAAGGTTGTTGATGGTGGTTGGCGCTGATTAGCAGACATGATTCCGTCAGTCTGCCACAGGGCAGCTGTGTTTGCTGATGCTGCTCACAACCACCAGTAGTGTATGACTGTGTGAGTGTGAATTCTTGATGGTTTCTGTGAAGCGCTTTGTGGAACAATGCTGATATACAGTTAAGAATGAGTAATTTGCTTTTGGTTTTTAAGAAAAATTTGTAAAGCTATTTTTGAAAACTACAGGGGTGAATAATACTGTTTTCTTTTGCTATTTTCTTTTAGAATACTGTTTTGGAGTCTTAATTATTTTTGTTTTTTTTTATCCACTTTTTCTCCCATTTTCTACATTTTCTCCCATCCCAATTTCGTATCATCCAATTCAACCCTCCCCTGTCACGAACGCTGTTTCTTGCCTCCCACAAGCCGGCTGCAATGTGGACTAAGTCATACAGTACATAGCACAAGTCCCCTCCGGTACTTGAGGTAACAGCAGTCGCATCTTTTCACCTGCGCAGCTCGATCTCTCAGTGGCGAGGAGTAACGCGTGGGAGGCTCACGCTGCCCCCGACACTTCCTGATTCTACTGCGCAGGCACACCAACCGACCTGTAGGAGTCGCTGTCCACAACGCCCAATCCCCACCCATCAGTTTCCCACCCCCTAATACGGCCAATGTGTATTAGTATGAACGACCAGCTAAACTGAAAGCAATGTGGAGCGCTGGGCTCGAACAGGCGAGCCCAGCGTCTCCAGTATTTGTGGTGAGCGCCTTGCCCACTACGCCACGTAGCCGCCAATTTTTTTAATTTGCATTATGCTTCAGTCTGTACCTTTTCAGTCACTGTAAAATCAAATATTGTTAAATGATGGGGTATATTGTATTGTGTGAGATGATGACTGAATAAACTACTACTACTACTACTACTACTACTACTTTGGGTGTTTTCAAAAGGCTGAAAAACGCTGTATGAATTCAAGCCATTATTATTGATTGCTGATGTTCTTCTTATGCAGTTGACTCTGAGGAAAGAGAGAGCGCCCAATCCAGCACAGCTGACCCTGAGGGGAGAGAGAGCGCCCAGTCCAGCACAGCTGACCCTGAGGGGAGAGAGAGAGCCCAGTCCAGACAGACAGACAGACAGACAGACAGACACACAGAGAGAGAGACAGAGAGAGAGAGACACAGAGAGAGAGACACACAGAGAGAGGGAGAGACAGAGAGAGAGAGACACACACACACAGAGAGACACATACATAGAGAGAGAGAGAGAGAGAGAGAGAGAGAGAGAGAGAGAGAGAGAGAGAGAGAGAGAGAGAGAGAGAGAGAGAGAGAGAGAGAGAGAGAGAGAGAGAGAGAGAGAGAGAAAACAGGCTCTTGGAATGGGTGTCTGGGAGGAAGTGGGGGGTCTTTCAATGTTGATTAAACGGCAAGCAACTAATGTCATGAGTGCCAAATTAAAGGACAATAAATCCAATCTAACTGTGTGTAGCACAGACCTTTCTATTAGGGATGCTCGATATTGGCTTTTTTACCGATACCGATATACCGATATTGTCCAACTCTTAATTTCCGATACCGATATCAACCGATATCAACCGATACCGATATATGCAGGGTTTCCCGCCCCAAGAAATGGAATAATTTCAGGTAATTAACATTACATATCTCTTGTTGTGGAATTAACACAACATTATGCATACTTTTGACAATAAATAAAATCAGAATTGGTTCTTACTTGCTTGCCTGGGTAAATAAAGGTTATAGAAATGTAAATAAAATATTATTTCTTTAAAACCGATACCGATATTTTTCGATATCACATTTTAATGCCGATATCGGCCGATAATATCGGTAGGCCGATAATATCGGACATCCCTACTTTCTATGGATCAAAACCTCAATATTATTATGGTGTAGTTAATACTTCATGTATCCTTAATCCCTAGGCTAATGAGGCACTAAGATGTTAGTAAAAAAAAAACATATGCCAATGACGGGAAGTAACGGTATATGTATGTGTGTGTCTGTGTGTGTGTGTGTGTGCACTGTGCATGAGTGCACATCTAGGGGCGGTGTGTAGATTTGGTCTCCCTGATGTTGACTCCTTAGCCACAGCCTTGGGTTGTTTAATACTGGACAAGTGTTTCATAACGCCCGTTGTGTGGGCCGGTTTCGGGGCCGGTGCGTGGGCCGGTGCGTGGGCCGGTGTGTGCGTCTGAATGTCACGGGCTGAATTTGTGTCCCAGTCTGCCACTGACTGAACTTATTGTGAATCAGCTGATAGGGTTTTGGCTATAGACTATACTTAATAAATAGAATTGCATTATTTACAATATAAAAATATAAAATGCTTTTTTTTCATTAGCGAAAACTAGACAAAAATCATCAGTTTTCTGCGACTAGATCTAGACAAAAACAAAAAAGACAAAATCAGGACTAACACTGACTAAGACTAAAATGCTCAGACCTGTAGTTGACTAAAACTGACTAAACGAAAAATAAATGAAGGTGACTAAATATTATAAACGAAAAAGGAGCATTTGACACATGACTAAGACTAAAACTAAAATTAAAATATTAACACTGCTGGACAGTAACTATAACACATGTTCCCCTCTAACCATCCCTTGTTCTTTGACGATGTGTCTTCTGACTGGCCGGTGGTGTACAGAGTTTGATGTCCCTCTACCTGTCTGTCCGTTCCTCCACCCCTCTCTCCTTCCCCCTTTTCTCTCCTTCCCCCTTTTCTCTCCTTCACCATATGTCTCCTTATAGCATGCTGTCATTCCATTTCTTTGTCCATTTGTCCCCATAACCGTCCGTCCATACGTCCTCCTATCCGTACCCCCGTCTCCCTTCTTGCATTCATCCTCCATCCATCCATCACCCAACAATTCCTCCATCATGCATGTATCTAACTATTTATCGATCCACCCATCCATCCATCCATCCCTCCGGTCAATAATTTATTTCTGATTTTTGTTTTTTACATGTTAGCTGTAGTGTGTAAAGCACCCTGTGCATTCGTGCTGTGAAGGGTGCTATATAAATAAAGGTCATTCATTCATTCATTCATTCATTCATTCATTCATTCATTCATTCATTCATTCATTCATTCATTCATTCATTCATTCATTCAATGGCTAGTATGGTTCTACCTCCCTCCCTCCCTACCCCTCTCTCTCCCCCACTCTGCTTCTCCCTTCCTGCTTCCTGCTTCTAACCCCCCACCCCCTCTCTCTCTCCCTCCATCTGTCCATCCATCTCTCAGTGCAGGCAGGCAGACAGGCAGGAGGGCTCACCTTGTTCCCAAGCAGCATGACCACCACATCCTGCTGGGTATATTCATGGATCTCTGTCAGCCATGCCTGGAGAGAGAGAGAGAGAGAGCGAGAGAGAGACAGGGAGAGGGAGAGGAAGAGGGAGAGAGAGACAGGGAGAAGCAGATAGTTGGAGAGAAAGGGGTGGGTAAGGAGCGAGAGAGGTAGAAAGAGAGGGGAGTGGAGGTAGAGAGAGAGGGGGATGCAGGAAGAGAGAGAAAAAGGGAGATAGAGGGGATGTAGATAATGTTAAAATAAGAGCACAGTAGAGGGCAAAGTCAAACAATAGATCAACACAGAGGAAGAGGAGAACATGCTAGATAGTGATGAAGAAGAAGAGGAAAGAGGGAGATAGGAGAGGTGGAAAACATGTGTGTGAAGGAAAGGAGAGAGTCAGAGAGAGAGAAAGAGAGAGAGAAAGAAAGAAAGAGAGAAAGAGAGAGGATGGAGAGGAAGGAGAAAGTTGGGAGAGAGAGACAGAGGAAAGGAAGGAGAGAGATATGATGGAGAGATGTAAGGAAGAACGAGTCATAGAAAAGATACAGAAGGAGAGAGAGGAGGATGATAGAGGATGAGAGACAGGCAGGGACAGAGAGATGGATGGTTAAAAAAGGAGAGCGATAGAGAAACAAAATATTATTTTATTTTCTAGGTATAGTACATTGATGGTTCTTCTCTGCTCCACATCTCATCTCTCTCTCTCTCTCTCTCTCTCTCTCTGGAGAGTAACTATAACACAATGTCACAATGTCATGTCCCCCCCGTGTCTTCTGACTTACAACATGGTGATATTGTGTGTCATATGGTGATATCACAACATGGTGATATAGCATGACATGGTGATATCACAACATGGTGATATAGCATGACATGGTGATATCACAACATGGTGATATAGCATGACATGGTGATATCACAACATGGTGATATTGCATGACATGGTGATATATTTTTTTCCCAGCACAACCTGGACATAGCAATTATCTCCGGTGAACAATTTGGTCTAGCGCGTCAAAGCAAGAGCTTAGTAAACTCCAGCTCACTCAAAATAGAGCTGCCCGACTCTTCACTGCTCTATAAGGAATAATGTGGAGGGAATGCATGCTAGACTGTCGTGGATGAGGGTGGACGAGAGACTAGCATGCAGTTTGATTAGGTTTTTAAAGAACATTTGTACCTTGGGTAAACCCACTCAATTGTATTCTATGTTTTTATCCACCAATGATAGACATGACCATAATACCAGACATGCTTCAAGTAGTCGCTTCACCCTACCTCTGCCTAGAACCAACGCTCTAAAGAAAACTGCAATGTATAGAGCCATAACATACTGGAATAGGATCCCATTACATATTATACGGACGGAAAACAAGGACAGTTTCAAAAAGAAACTCAAAGGAGCCATAATCCGGAAGGAAATCAATATATGTCATGCATGAGTGTAGCTGCAGCCATGTTATCCAAAACTTCTTCTGATTACTTTGTGTGTTTTTTCTTTTCTTTTTAAAGGTATGGTGAAATTGATGTTTTAGTAACATTGATGAGCATTCTAAAAGCAATTCTTAAAAAGATTCAATTTTAAAAACAATCTTAAATTGTATTTAACACTGTATTTTGTATTTTGTTTTGTTTTGTTTTTTTTGTTTTCTGTTTCTTTGCTTGCATGTGATTTTAACCATCTTAATTGTTAGTTTCATTGTGTATTGTATGTTGAGTAGTGACTTTTAATAATTCTGTTTTGCAATAATTGTTTTTGTATGTTTTTTTTGTGTGGACCCCAGGAAGACTAGCTGGTTGCCATGGTACCAGCTAATGGGGATCCGTAATAAAATCAAATCAAATCAAATCTCCGGTGAACACAGAAATAACCGCTTGCTGTCCTGCTCTCCAGACATGACAAGATGCTCGTACCTCTTGCCCAATGCCTCTGGGTCCCAGAGGACTGAGGATCTAATTGATCAAATCACTTTTAGTTCTAGTCAAGATAGTAGTTAAAAAAAAATTATTTACTGATCAAAGAATAAATTCTGCAAAAATAGACAGTTCACAAGATATAGAATATTCTCGAGAATAGGACACCCGTATGTCTCGCACACACAGTCTGAGTTCAAGTTTCAAGTTCAAGTGTCTTTATTATTTGTCATACAGAAATACAGAATACTTTGCATGAAATGTTTCTTTCTGTTTTGCTCTTGAGAGTGTGCTAGATAACATGATAGTATAAATAAGTATAATACGTATAAAATAGAAAGTCAAGAAGTCAAGTAAAAACAAGTGTAAACAACAGAATTGTTCAGTATACCTCTATATACATCTGGTACAAACATGGTGAGGTATAGCTTAGCTTGTGGTGCCACTTGTGGTGGTGAGGTGCAATAAGGAATATGAATGAGAGATGTGCAATTTCCTTACCAATAATATAATAAATATAAAGTGTAAATTGTGGTAAAGTGGGTGACAGTGTGTGTTATTAAAGTGAGTGTGTGTGTGCTGTGGGGTGTGTTGATGCCTGTTATTGTTCATTGTTCAATCATTGTTCATTGAGCATTGTTCTGATGCCAGTTAGCTTTCTTACGATTCACATGAGAGCTCTAGGACCCAGAATGCACAGAGGTTTTATACTTCATTCAGTGATTTAGATGAATGGTCACATCCGTTGTCATGCGAGTCCATGTTGATCTTCTTGGTTGAGCTGCTGTTAGCGGTTTCATTTCCCTATTAGTCATAAAGGAGTGATCATTAAGGTTCCAAAGAAAGCAGACTATTGTGGTATATTCTTAAATCATACTTTAGATTAATCATAGTACAATGAGGTTGTTATCTGGAAGGAGGAAAAGATCATAAGTGATAGAATTTGGTCTCCTCATCTGACTTCCAATATAGCCAGCAAGGAATAAACGTGCAGTCAGACCACAGAGTTCGAATTCAACTCATGTATCTATTTGCCGAGAGGCCAAAAGGTGGATAATGCATCAGTTAATACAGGAATTATTCATCATTTTTCATAAGACTTGATTGTACAAAAGGATTGATGCGGTTACATAATCAAATAGCCCAGTCACGGTGGCTCTTCACATCAAAGACAAGTTTGCACATAAAATAAGTCATGTTTATCAATGGAATAGAGAATAGTCTGAGCATTTCACATGAGTAAAACCTGGTCAACAGTGTGGTATAAATATTGCTGGCTATATTGAAGTCAGATGAGGAGACCAAATTCTATCACATATGATCTTTTCCTCCTTCCAGATAACAACCTCATTGTACTGTGATTAATCTAACGTATTGAATTTAAGAATACCACACTATCCAATTGTAACAATTGGAGGTTGTAACAATTGGAGGGGCATCACACTTCTTTCTGTTCCCAGCTAAATATTCTGTAAAATCATTAAACACTGTATTACATCAGCAGTTGACAAAGTACTCCACGATGAACAAGCCGGTTTAGGAAAGGAAAGGGATATGCATCGACCAGATCTTCACTCTCAGGAACATCATTGAGCAGTGCAGTGAATTGCAACGACAGCTTTACATAAACTTCATCGACTTCCAGAAGGCTTTCGACAGCATCCACCGTGATAGTCTCTGGAAGATCACGAGAAGCTATGGAATCCAGTGGCGGCTGGTGAATTATTCTCCAGGGGGGCGCTATACCAAACATTTTGCAAACATGTACCAAGGCACGCATTGGCGAATATTATCACCATTTGCCATCAATCAATATATGATCACAGTCAGTCAAATGCAGCCACATTTCCAATAGCCCTACACAAACACGCACAGCGCTCTCTCTCTCTCTCTTTCTCTTTCTCTTTCTCTCTCTCTCTCTCTCTCTCTCTCTCTCTCTCTCTCTCTCTCTCTTTCTCTCTCTCTCTCTCTCTCTCTCTCTCTCTCTCTCTCTCTCTCTCTCTCTCTCTCTCCTCTCCTCTCTCTATCTCTCTCTCAGATCCATCCAATAATAATCACATATGTGTATCTTGTCATTTTAAACAAGTTACCATTATATTGTCCGGGTGATTATGCCCCCCCGCGGCGAAATTAATTAGTTAGTTCCCCCTCACAACAACAGAGCATCGCTCTAACAGAGAGAGAGAGAGAGAGAGAGAGAGAGAGAGAGAGAGAGAGAGAGAGAGAGAGAGAGAGAGAGAGAGAGAGAGAGAGAGAGAGAGAGAGAGAGAGAGAGAGAGAGATCGCGACTCACTTGTTTAGTTGAAACGCGCCTCGGTCCAGCAGAGCTTGATAAAGTGTATATGTCCACTGTCCAGACTGTTGATGTCCATGTCCATGTCCACTGTCCAGACTGCATCCAGCTAGCCATATAGCTTGTTGTTGTTGTTGTAGCAGAGCGTATTTCCTAGTAGCCCCTAGAGGTGATTAGGGACGCGATGTCACGTGCCAATAGAGTGACTACTTCGGGCACTAGAGCAAGCGCCCTCGGGTATCGTATTTGACAGTGCTGTTGTACGTACGTATTTATTTACGTACGTATGTATTTGCATTTTGCCCTGTGAGTTGCGCACTGACAGCAGAGCTGAGATGAAGCGCCCATGAAAAGGGAGTGGAGGGGGCTAGGGGGCGTGAATACTTTCCCCAAGGCAGTTGTATCAGGCCGCGTAAACCGAACACGGAAGGACAACTGCCTTGGGGAAAGTATTCACGAGGCCGGGGGATGAATAGGACACGCAAATTATTTCTTCTTCTTCTTTTAACCAGGGGGGGCGGCGCTCTAGCGCCCTCTATGGACCAGCCGCCACTGATGGAATCCCCTCCCATATAGTTACTGTCATCAAACTGTTTTACACCGGTTTTTCTTGCACTGTGGGAACAAGCACCAACAGTTTTGAAGTAGGATCCGGAGTCCACCAAGGATGTGTGATGTCAGCATTACTTTTCAACCTTGCAATAGACTGGGTTATGAGGAGAACCACAGAAGACAAGGCAAGAGGGATTAGTTGGACCCTCTATTCCACCATTGAAGACCTTGACTTTGCGGATGACCTAGCCCTTCTGTCACATACACAAACACATCTCCAGGAAAAGACAGACACACTATGGCCAACAAGTTGGACTGATTGTAAACAACAATAAAACCAAAGTCATGCCCATCAACACATATAACAATAGAGGAACAGGTCTTGGAAAATTCTGATAATTTCACATACCATGGAAGCATCATTCACCATGATGGGGGAGCAAGTAAGGACATCCAAAACCGGATTAACAAAGCATACACAACCTTCATAAATCTGGGGGCGGCTAAGTGGCGCAGTGGGCAAGGTGCTCGCCACTAACGCAGGAGATGCTGGGTTCGAGCCCAGCTCTCGGCATTGCTTCCGGCTTGGCTGGTCGTTCATACTAATACAATTGGCAGTATTAGGGGTGGGAAAGCCGGTGGGTGGGGATCGGACGTTGTGGACAGCGACTCCTACAGGTCGGTTGGTGCGCCTGTACAAGTTTCAAGTTTTCAAGTTTCAAGTTTCAAGTTTCTTTAATAGTTGTCATATAGAAGTACAGAATACTTTTATACAAAATGCTTCTTACTGTTACGCTCCAGAGACTGTGCTAGACAAGATAAGTATGAAATAAAATAGTATAGCATGTAAAATAGAAGTAAAAATAGAGGTCACAGTGTTCAGTATAGACATATGTACAATGTTTGATGCAGAATAGAAGTAACTGAGTTACCATACAATATACAATATACTATGCAATGTACTAATATACAATACTATATAGTGCAAAGCAGAAATGGGATGAGGTACAATTTAGGTACAATTTACAGTAAGGTGTACGAGTTGTAGTGCAAATCCTTTACCAATAAATATAAAGTGTGTTTATGTGATCTAAAGTGTGGAGAGTGGGTGCTGCAGTGTGTTGTTTGTTTAAAGTGAGTGTGTGCGTGTGGATGTGTGTGCTGTGTGCATTTGATGGTTGTTGCATAGTGTTTATTGTTTGTTGAGCAGCCTGATGGCCTGGGGATAGAAGCTTCTTCTGAGTCTTTCTGTGCTCGCCTTGAGACTCCGGTATCGCTTGCCTGACCGCAGCAGTTCAAAGAGGCAGTTGTTTGGGTGGCTGGAGTCCTTGATGATTCTCTTAGCCTTACCCCTGCACCGCTTGTTGTAAATGTTCTGTAGGGTGGGAAGCCCCCCTCCAATTGACCTTTCGCAAAGCCACGCCCCTAAATGCCTGTTGTCCAATCATATTCGATCACGTGTGCGGCTCAATGTGGAGGTCCGACATCCGACAAGCTTTCCTTTGTGTTCATGCGTGCAGTGTTAACTTGGAATCCATTGCAAAAATGGTGAAGCGTTGTGCTTATGGTCTTTGCAAATCCGACAGCAGATATCCCATAAGCTTAGAGGGGGGGGTGATATTTTACCCGTTTCCTAAACCGAAAACCCGAGAGGAGAGATGGCGACAGTGGATAAAGAAATGCGGGAGACCCCATGGCCAGCTGAATATGGCGAATATCAACAAACACAAATACGTTTGTTCCAAGGTAAATACGTGCTAACGTAGCTAGCTTACTATATATATACTACTACTAGTATCCACAATGAGGAGAGCTACTAAATGGTAAATAGCTACTAGTAGCTAAGTAACGTTAGCTAGGTAAGGTTGTTGTGTTCACATGGCTAACTTGGGTACTAACGTTAGCTAGGTAAGGTTGTTGTGTTCACCTGGCTAACTTGGGTACTAACGTTAGCTAGGTAAGGTTGTTGTGTTCACCTGGCTAACTTGGGTACTAACGTTAGCTAGGTAAGGTTGTTGTGTTCACCTGGCTAACTTGGGTACTAACGTTAGCTAGGTAAGGTTGTTGTGTTCACCTGGCTAACTTGGGTACTAACATTAGCTAGGTAAGGTTGTTGTGTTCACCTGGCTAACTTGGGTACTAACGTTAGCTAGGTAAGGTTGTTGTGTTCACCTGGCTAACTTGGGTACTAACGTTAGCTAAAATCACACGACTACAACTGTAAGCTGTGTGCTTCTAGGTCATGTTGACCATGTATATCACTTGATGCATAATAATGTCTGAACAGCTGAGCCCCTGTATTAGTCTACCTGTGGTCAAAGTACAAACAAGAAAGCCAACAGGCAATCACTCATTTATATTTTGCTGTCATCTTTGTAGCATTTTGTGCATGGAAAGCCTACTGCCGACTTCCCTAATCCTGTTGCACAAGTGGGCAACCCAACCCCCACAAAGGAACAACAAGGTGGATGCAGAAAGTCACCAAGGAAACGGTAGTTAACTTTAGACAAACTACAACATTTAATGCCTCTTGTGATTGTATTGTTTTATCCCAAAATAACACAAATTATGGTTGTACAGACTCATGAAAACGTTGCAAGAGGCATCCACCTCCAGGACCATTGAGGGAACCCCAGAAGTGTTATGGTTTGAAACCGACCCCAACAGCACGGCACAGACAGGTAGTTCAGAGTTAGCCAAACACTAGGGCGTATTTATTACAGAATCAAAAATGAGCCAAATAACAAATCAGAATTAACAAAAAGGAGAATGCTCTCGGCAGAGTTGTCTGCGGCTCTGCAGATCCTCCCGGTTTAGAGGTGGGGAATCGGCGTAGGCGCCACTACCTCTGCGGCTCTGCAGATACTCCCGGATCCAACTCGGGGAGGAAACGGAGAGAGAGAGAGAGTGGTCAATAATCAATCCAACTGTACACAGAGGCAGTGCCGTTCAGTCCTCCTTAGCTGAGTCCAGTATAAATCACAAGTGACTTGATCTTCGGTGTACCAACACACAAGTTAGCTGAGTCCAGTACAAAACAAAAACGGTATTTCTTCAGTGTTATCCAAACACACAAAAAACAGATAATCCAAAAGGTTTGTTTCCAAAAACTCACCAAAGCGCAAACGCGTAAAGCGGGCAACGAGGCACAGCTCCAACGGATGATCGAGATATACACCAGCGGCGACTTCCAAAGACATCCTGGAGAAGAAGTAGACGAGGCACAACAACGGGGGGGAACAGGCAATAGCAGTAGTAATCTAAACGATTAGTATATGAAGCCTCTGGAGCGCTAATTACAAACTACAACAGGTGCGTGATGGAAATTGGTAATCGCTCCTGAAGCGTGTGGCGGGGAATGGACCAATCATCACAGTACCTTGAAGAAGCGTGTGGCGGGGAATGGGCCAATCCTCACAGTACCCCCCCCTCCACGGGAGCCACCCGGCGACCAGCCCGACCCGGCTTGTCCGGATGGGAACGATGGAAGTCGGTGATCAGGTCGGGGTCCATGATGAGCTGGCGGGAGACCCAGCTCCGTTCCTCCGGGCCGTATCCCTCCCAGTCCACCAGGTACTGGAACCCCCGACCCCGCCGTCGGACGTCCATCAGCTGACGGACCTGTCACTGGGGGTGTCCGTCCACCATCTCGGGAGGAGGCGGATCCGGAGCAGGGGGCATCAGGGGACTGAGAGAGACAGGCTTAACCCGGGACACATGGAAAACAGGGTGAATGCGCATGGACGCAGGAAGCTTAAGACTCACCGCCGCGGGACTGAGCACCTTCAGAACCTCAAAAGGACCGACGAACCGGGGGTTAAGCTTCTTGGCCGAGGATCGAAGCGGAAGGTCCCTTGCGGACAGCCACACCCTCTGCCCAGGCTGGTACGTCGGCGCAGGGATCCGGCGCCAGTCAGCTCCACGACTGGCGCGCTCCGATGACCGGAGCAGTGCAGTCCTGGTGATCTCCCAGACCGGCACCGGTCGAGATGGTCCTGTACGGAGGGAACTGCCACCTCCGACTCCTGTGCAGGGAAAAGAGGGGGTTGGTAGCCCAGGGATACCTCAAAAGGTGAGAGGCCGGTGGCGGAACTGACCAGGGAGTTGATGGCGTACTCGACCCAGGGGAAGAACCGGCTCCAAGAAGCGGGTTTCTCGGCAGCCACACAACGAAGAGCAGACTCCACGCTCTGGTTCATCCTCTCCGTTTGTCCGTTAGTCTGGGGATGATAACCAGAGGAAAGACTGACCGTTGCCCCCAATCCCTTGCAAAAAGCCCGCCATACCTGGGAAGTGAACTGGGGACCCCGGTCCGAGACGACGTCCTGGGGAAACCCATGGAGGCGGAACACGTGGCGTGTCAGGAGGTCCGCTGTCTCGGCAGCCGAGGGAAGCTTGGGAAGGGCCACGAGGTGAACCCCCTTGCTGAACCGATCCACCACGGTCAGTAGGCATGTGTTCCCCTGGGACGAAGGAAGACCCGTGACGAAGTCCAACGCCACATGGGACCAAGGGCGGCTCGGAATGGGAAGCGGCTGCAATAGCCCGGAGGGTGCCTGGTGGGAGGCCTTGCTGCGGGCGAGCCAGGAAGGAGAACGTGCGATGAACGCCCGGGTGGCAGGCGAACCGGCTGGTATGGCCCCACTGGAGGATTAATAAAGGAATATCTTATCTTATCTTATCTTATTGAGTCGGGGACGAAGAGGCGACGAACAGGTACATTGCCGGGAGCGGGATGGAAGCGTAGGGCACTCCTTACCAACCCCTCGATGCCCAAGGTGACCACTCCCACCATCCTGGCCTCTGGGAGGATGGGAGTCGGATCCTCAGTGGTTGGAGCCCCCTTGGAGTGTAACCGGGACAGGGAGTCGGCCTTCGTGTTGCGGGAACCAGGGTGAAAGGTCAGCGAGAAGTCGAACCGACTGAGGAAGCTGGCCCATCTTGCCTGCCGGCCGTTGAGGCGTTTGGAAGCACGGATGTACGTCAAGTTCTTGTGGTCCGTCCAAATGGTGAATGGTTCCTCGGCCCCCTCTAGCCTATGACGCCACTCCTCCAAGGCAGCCACAAGGCTTGGCCAGTTATTTTCTTCCCTCTGGCTTTGTGCCATTGTTGAGGTTGGCTTGTGGAGGAGATCTCTTCTCCTTTTGCACGCCAAATGTCCAGTGTGTGCATCAGCCCCACTGTGTGTGAACAGTAACCCGGCATACTGTAAAAAATTATTATTTTAAAAGATCAGCTTGGTGGCATGTTTATCCAAAGCAACTTACATGTTTTGTACAACAAGACAGCATGTAGGCTCGTTTTTTTATTTTTATTAAATCGTTTACCAGTCAACATCTAGTTATTCCTTTTTCATTTCAGATAATCATTGAAGAAGTGTGTCTACTCTTTAGTCGACACGTTAAGGACAGCATTAGCTGTTACAGGCTGGTCTACAGCTCCACCCTGTGGGCTTACTGAGCCTGTATAATAGCTTTTATATTAAAAGTATAAAGTATAATGTCGCACGTCATGGAAAAGGTGTGGTATGTTTACTTGTGTTCTGTAATGGCATTGAGACACAACCCGACTCATTTATTGTACAAACATTAGCTAGCTATCTCATTCATTCATTCAGCTTGATAGAATGATCATTCAACATCATCCAAGTTGTCCTTAACGTTAGCCATTTGTTGTCGTCGACTAACGACGCACTTCTTCAATCATTATCTGAAATGAAAAACAATAACTAGATGTACGATTTCAATAGCAATAACAACTCGATATTACAAAAAGCAGAACGTACCCAGCAGTACATGAACAAGCTTGGTCCACAATATTGTGCTTGTCGAACTTTACATAGAGCTCATGTGGTTTCTCACTCTTGCACTGTGATCTGTAAGCTAGTGCCTCTATCGTGGTTGTGCCTCCCTCTTTCTGCATCTTAATGCTGTGGATATATCCCTCCATGGCATATTGTAGCCCCTTTTGTCGGGACCTGGAGGATATTGCGGCGTTATTGCTCCAAAATGAGTCTGTTAAGGTGACTGATATGTTACGGAGACCCTCCATGATGTCAACACCTGTTGAACATATCCGGTATTGTGCCGCATTCTGGCTCTTAGCTTGTCGGACGTAGCAGTAACCAAGGGGGGCGTGGCTTTGAGAAAGGTCAATTGTGCGTTCGGCTGAACGTGTCACTCTCTGTAGTCTGCTTCGGTCTTGTGCAGTGCTATTCCCAAACCAGGAGGTGATGTTGCCAGTCAGGATGCTCTCTATTGTACATGAGTAGAAGTTCTTAAGGATCTTCTGACTGACTTGGAACTTCCTTAGGCACCTGAGGAAGTAGAGGCGTTGTCGTGCCTTCTTCACAACACTGTCAATGTGTGTGGTCCATGTCAAGTCCGCGGATATGTGGGCTCCGAGGTACTTAAAACTGTTCACTCTCTCAACCGGTGCCCCGTCGATGCTGAGGGGGCTGTAGTCCCTGACCCCCGACCTCCTAAAGTCCACAATCATCTCCTTTGTTTTGCTGAAGTTCAGGGAGAGGCTGTTCTCCTGGCACCATCCCGCCAGGACAGCAGAATCGGGAAGCAACGGGGGCAGCGTGAGCCTCCCACGTGTTACTCCTCGCCGCTGAGAGACGACTGCCTCCTCGTGTACCGGAGGGGACACGTGATGCAAGGCTTCGTCCACATTGCAGCCGACCAGTGGGAGGCATGGTCTAACAACGTTCGAGACAGGGGAGGGTAGAATTGGATAACACGAAATTGGGATGGGAGAAAAAATTGAAAAATGGGGAGAAAAAGTAGATAAAAAAAAACTGCATAAATCTGGAGGTCAAACCAATACAGCACCAAAGCAAAACTCTGGATATACCAAAGCTGCATACTCTCAACAGTACTATACGGTGGAGAATGCTGGAAAACCACAGAAAGCGACATCCATAAATTATCCACTTTCCACACCTCATGCCTGTGCAGTATATTCTGGCCCAAGATCATCTCCAACAATAACCTCCTCAACATTACCCAACAAGATGACATGCTTGATATAATTAATAAACAAAGGTGGACCTGGATTGGCCATGTCCTCAGAATGGACACCAACGTAATCCCAAGAGTCGCATTACACTGGACCCCATAAAGCAAAAGAAAAAAAGGAAGGCCTAAAACGACATGTATAGGACTATAGAGAAGGAGTTCCAGCAACACCACCAGAGCTGGGGGATCATAGAGAAGATGGCCAAAGACAGATGCAAGTGGAGAAACTTTGTTGCTGCCCTATGCACCAGACGGCGAAATGGGGACAAATTAATTAGTCATAAATGATTGGGATTCCCTCATTAGAAGAAACAGCCTTCAGCCTGTTTTGTTCTGTTTTATTCTACAAATATAAATGTAATATAATGCCATATATATATATATATGTGATATAGCATGTCATGGGGATATAATTTAATACCTGTGCCAATTAAATGTAAGACTTTTTAACCCCTGTCTAAAAATTATCTTCAAAAACACACCATCTGTCAAAAGCTACAGTGAGTGCCTTTTTGGAGTTTAAGAGCAGGAGGCTGTTGAAACAGGGATGAAACTAAAGGGAAACAGAAGGAGCAGACTCTGCTGAGGCAGAGCTTTACCTGCCAGTGCCGTGCAGCTAATGTGCTACATGTTAATAAAGCCAACAGTGGATTACCTAACCACAGACCGGCCTACTTCACCTAATTACACCAGATGATTACTGGGCAGAATCACTGTTATGGTAATTACTGTCCATTAGGACTCCGGGGAGAAGAGATTCTGTGTGTGTATGTGTGTGTGTGTGTGTGTGTGTGTGTGTGTGTGTGTGTGTGTGTGTGTGTGTGTGTGTGTGTGTGTGTGTGTGTGTGTGTGTGTGTGTGTGTGTGTGTGTGTGTGTGTGTGTGTGTGTGTGTGTGTGTGTGTGTGTGTGTGTGTGTGTGTTACTGAGGATGGACAGATAATGTTGATATTTAAACATGAATACATAATAAATGTATTCATGATCATCATGCAACATAAAACAATTGTAGGAAGTTTGGGAGAGGAAGGGGTTTTAGCTTGCGTGTTGTGAGTTCCAAAACATTTTACTTAAAGTTTAAAGCTCAATATATAAAAAGTGAACAGGAGGTCTATTTGTATTAAAAACAATAGATTGTTTTTCATTTAAATGTCTGGAAGAGCTCAAAAATAAAAACATCAATTGATATTTCTGTAGCCTTTTTTGTTGTTGATCTAAATGTGACTGATTGTGTTAAATGGGCACATAATATCGCCTCATATCGATCGCAGGCACCTGAATCGTATCGTATCGTATCGTGGCAGAGAGAGAGAGTGTGTGTGTGGGTGGGGGGGGCAAAGACGGCAAAGACAGCAAAGGAGAGCGAAAAAGAAAGAGAGAGATAGGGGGAGTAGAGAGAGACAGGGAAAAGCAGAGAGGGGTAAGGAGGGAGAGAGAGAGAGGTGCAGATAGGTAGAGAGAGAGAGGGGGGGAGTAGAGAGAGAGGAAGAGAGGGTAGGGAGAGAGAGAGAGAGAGAGAGAGAGAGAGAGAGAGAGAGAGAGAGAGAGAGAGAGAGAGAGAGAGAGAGAGAGAGAGACGGGGGATACGGGGAGATAGGGAATGTATTTTTTTTTTTATCCACTTTTTCTCCCATTTTCTATATTTTCTCCCATCCCAATTTCGTATCGTCCAATTCAACCCTCCCCTGTCACGAACGCTGTTTCTTGCCTCCCACAAGCCGGCTGCAATGTGGACTAAGTCATACATAGCACAAGTCCCCTCCGGTACTTGAGGTAACAGCAGTCACATCTTTTCACCTGCGCAGCTCGATCTCTCAGTGGCGAGGAGTTACGCGTGGGAGGCTCACGCTGCCCCCGACACTTCCTGATTCTACTGCGCAGGCGCACCAACCGACCTGTAGGAGTCGCTGTCCACAACGCCCGATCCCCACCCATCAGTTTCCCACCCCCTAATACGGCCAATGTGTATTAGTATGGACGGCCAGCTAAACTGAAAGCAATGTGGAGCGCTGGGCTCGAACAGGCAAGCCCAGCGTCTCCGTCATTCATGGCGAGCGCCTTGCCCACTACGCCACGTAGCCGCCTGAGATAGGGAATGTATATGGTAAAATAAAGGAGCAGTAGAGGGCAAAGTCAAACAATAGATAAACAAGGAAATGTGAACAAATAGGATAGAGAGAGAGAGAGAGAAAGACAGAGAAAGACAGAACGAGAGAAAGATAGAGAGAGTATTATGAAGTATTACCATAATCCTAATAACAGTCATATCAGTGGTAATCCTAACCCCTAATCCTCTACCTGTGGTGAGTTCTCCCTGCTGTCTCCTGAGAGAAACAGGACTTTATTACACCACTTTATTAGACAGAGATTAACCTCACTGAAGCTCTTCACACCTCACTTAAACATGATGATATCAAGACATGGTATTATCAAGACATGGAGATATCATGACATGGTGATATCATGATGTCGTTATATCATGACATGGTGATATCATGTGGTGATATCATGACATGGTGAATCATGATGATGTGGTGATATCATGATGTGGTGATAGCATGACATGGTGATATAGCATGGCATGGTGATATCATGATGTGGTGATATCATGACATAGAGATATCATGACATGGGGATATAGCATGGCATGGTGATATCATGATGTGGTGATATCATGGCATGGGGATATCATGATATGGTGATACAGTATCATGACTTAGTGACATAGCATGACATGATGATAGCATGACATGGTGATAGCATGACATGGTGATATAGCATGGCATGTGTTTTTAAGTTTCAAGTTCAGTTTCTTTTGTCACATATGAGGTACATATACAGTGAAATGCTTGGTTCTGTATGAGCCCCCTAAGATTGTGCTTCATACAGTAAGACAAGCAAAATTAATAAAGACCAAACACTATACAACATATACAATATACAAAACTAAAGTATACAAAACTAAAGTGATATCATGATGTGTGACATACTCACAGTCATATAACACTGATATGGTGATATCATGACATGGTGATATAGCATGACATGGTGATATCACCTCAAATTTGATATACCTCCAATTTCAAATCATGATATTCAGGCTTCAAATTAAAAAAACGATCTGGCTGGTTGTGAGTATTAGCCTACTAACAATATTACTACTACAGTACATGTTGTTTGATGTAGTTTAGCCTCTTAAAAGGCGCCTCCAAAATTGGCGATTTTAGTTTTCGTTTTTGAGGACTGCATACTTTTTTTGCAAACCAAAACAACATACTTTATACTTATAGCACATGCATGAGCCTGGTCTCTTTTGAAAGATGACATTCTGAAGTTTCTGATTCCAGAAAGAAAATTCACTTTTAGTGCTAACGTAATAGAGTAACATAGGTCTGAACTTGAGTTGTAGAAAAACGTATTACTCAAGTTTTTCTGTAGTAGTTATAGTCTAGATGGAAATGGGGGTCCACGCGCACCCCCCGGAACTTTTTATGCCACCTGATTTTTCTTAATCATTAAAGTGTCTACTTTCAGAATCTGCCAGGTGCCAAGCTGAAATAATGTCCGAAAGGCTCAATTCTTTACCCTTTATTGCACCTAACCCAAAACCGAAACATTAAAATTTGATGTAGCAAGAGGCATAACCTTTGAAGTAAACAACATACAGAGACAAATGAATACATTTTTCCATACAATTCTGACGCTAGGAATTCAATGGAATTGTTATTTTTGACATTTGACAACATTTTGACTGTATTTCTGGACAAAAACAGCAAAAAGATGCAAAAGATGTGTGTCTGACCAACTACTTTTTTATTTTTCAAACGCATAGAGTGAATATTTGTTGACAATCAGTTTTTTTTCAATCCTCCAAGTGTTTATTTTAAGATTATATTGGGTACCAAGCTGAAATAATGTCCCAAAGGCTAGTTTTAGCCCTTTATAGCACCTAACCCAAAAATAGAAAAATTTAAATAGAATGTAGAAGAGGCATAACTTTTGAAGTAGACAACTTACAGAGCGAAATGTATACATTTTCCCACACAATTTTGATCCTAGGAATTCAATGGGATGGTTATTGTTGACATTTGACAACAGTTTGACTGTATTTCTGGACAAAAACAGCAAGAAATTGCCAAAAATGTGTGTATGACCAACTACCTTTTAAATGTTTAAAGCGCATAGTGAATATTCGTTCACAATCAGTTTTTTCTAATACTTTAGACGTGTTTATTTTTGGATAATATTGGGTACCAAGCTGATGATGTTGGTGACCGAGGCTCTGCAATTGGTTGGACAGTTGGTTGCCGTTGGTTACCTGGTACCTGGTTACCTGCAGATGGCAGTCTCCCACTGCTTTCTTTGGGAACAATCTCAAGGATTTTCTTAGTAAGTATTATTAATTATTATTATTAACTATTATTAAGATATACCTAATAGTGGTATACAAGTCATTCTTCAACAAAAGGTCTACAGAAATCACATCTGTAATCTTGACTAAGTAGTGTTGGTAGCTAGCTAAATTGGTAGCTAGCTAAGTTGGTAGCTAGCTGAGTTGATAGCTAGCTAATGTTTTTCAGCATTTTCAGGCTGATTACTCACTACTAACAATAGGGAAAAGGAAAAAACATTGTATTCTTGACTATAGTGTTGGTAGCTAGCTAAGTTGGTTGCTAGCTGAGTTGAAAGCTAGCTAATGTTTTTCAGCATTTTCAGGCTGATTACTCACTACTAACAATAGGGAAAAGGAAAAAACATTGTATTCTTGACTATAGTGTTGGTAGCTAGCTAAGTTAGTAGCTAGATAATGTTTGTCTTTATTTTCAGTTTGATTACTCATACTAACCATAGGAAAACGGAAACATTGTATACTTCATCATTTGGTCCTCCTCAGAATGTTGGTAGCTATCTAATGTTTCTAATTTCTTTATTCAGGCTGATTACTTCATAAACTGCTGACAATGGGAAAAAGGAAACATTGTAACACAGCTGAAGTGCCTTCAAAGAGGATTAGATCGATAACATGTATTTTACATGTCTCAACTTCTGAGTATGGTAATTTTATCACGCTCAGCAAATGCAAGGGGGGGGCAAACGAGAAGCTATCGTATCTACACAGTGTTCGTGATATGAGACTCTGCGAAACAGCAACCTCACCATACCGCATGAAGGATATTTGTGTCCAAATACCATTGACATTAGAAGGCTTGCCTTTGGATAAAACTGGCTATCATCAAAACTGCTACAAAACCTTCACAGGGAAATTGGATCGTTTACAAGTGTCAAAGGCTTCTACATCTGGTGAATCATCATCATCGATAAAGGACTCCCTACGCCATCTCAAATGTCTCTCAAGTCAAACTGAAGGGGCTCGGTGTTCCTTCTTGTTCCCAGATCAGTGTATCTTCTGTGACAAAACAACAACCAAGTTCAAGGGGAAGACTGAAGAGCTAAAAAAGTTTCAGAGTTGGAAACACAAAGAACCAGCCTGGAAAGGCTGGGGCACAGGAATTGAAGAAAGGGGATCTTTATCGCAAGGTGCAGGGCAAGGACCTCTTTGCTATGGAAGCTCAGTATCATCCAATATGCAGAAATAACTTCAAAAATGAGTACCAAAACCATGAGCGTGGAAGGAAGAGAGGGAAAAAGGCAGCAGACAACATTGACAGCCCGCAGGCCCGGAAAATGGCAGCACATGACAAGTCGTATTGTGTAGTAAAGGATTACATTCTTAGGAATGTGGTTGAACACAAATAAGTTGTCCAGCTAAGATCCATGTGCAACTTGTACAGGAAGACACTGGAAGGTGAAGGTTTTCCTAATCCTGAATACCGCAGTGAGAAATTGGCAAGACGTTTACAAGGAGACAAAGACATATCTCGTGAACTCACATTCTCAAAGGTACCACACCATGGTTGTCTTGAGTTGAACCTTATATACAGCTCAAGCATTACTGTAGATGAAGCAGTTAAATGTGCGTACAAACTTGGAACATCTGATCAGCTACAAGAAGCAGCACTCACCCTCAATTCTCACATTAAAAAGGCATTCAAAGAGTCAAAGGAGCTACCATGGCCCCCAACTGCACAGGAGCTGGATGCTGTGAAAATGGATGAACTGCTCCCAGAGCATCTTGTGCAATTTCTGAGCTCAGTGGTGACTGGGACACTTGATGAAGAAAAGTGTGAGAAGACGCAGAGGCTGGTCTATTCGATTACACAAGATGTGTGTCGAGCAGCAACTAACAGCAAGTGGAAACTCCCAAAGCACATCCTCCTGTGTGCCACACTTCGGCACCTCTATCGAAGCAAACAGGTGAGTGATCAGCTAACGTATTGCTTATGAGGTCCTATATTGTCATTGCTCAACTATGCTTCATACAGGTATTTGATATTGATAAAAAAAAACATTTGTTTATCTTTACAGCTCACAACCATCCTTTCACGACTAGGACACTCAGAGACATATGACTTCAGTATGGAACTTGAGACAGCCATGGCCAATGCTTTTGATGAGATGTCCACCAACCTGACCCCTGAAATCATCACTGGCGAGGGAAACACTGTTTTTCACAGCGAGTGGGACAACCTGAACAGAATCACCACCAACGTTCATGGTTCAAATGTGGTAAACAGCGCCGAGGGAATCATGATTCAAGAAGTGAAGGAGAGCCATGTGAGCACCAAGAAAAGGACCCTTCCTCTCTATGACAGGTCATCCAAGATGAGAAGCCTTAAGATCACGCCTCCCGAGACGCTGCCATAGCTGGCATTCAAAAGAGTTGGCCCCAAATTCCCCAAGAATGCCAACTTTACCCCTCCTGCTGAGAACCAAGTGTCATATGATGCCTCAATGTTGCAGTACAACACCCACCTCCTCAGCAGATGTTTGAGCAGCCAGGGCAAGCAGCAAGTGCCTGGATTTGGTGGTTTTATTTCAAGCACAGGGAAAGTGCCTCCTAGTAAATCTACCATCGACTTTTACACCCCCATCAACCAGCCCATTACAGACAACGCAGTAGTGTATGAGCTACTCAAGAGATCCGAGGCAGCAACTGAGGAGGTTGGACAGCCATACACCATCAACACGTTTGACCTGGGAGTCATCATGAAAGCCTGTCCTATAGTATGGAAGTACGAGGAGGAATTCAGTAAGCATGTGCATGGGCTGGGAGAAGACAGGAGAAGAGGAGGTGTTGGAACCGGTCTGGGCAATTGGACCCATCCTCCCTCCTTCTCTTGTTGAGGTACTGGCTCAGAGAGCAGAGTCAGAAGAGCATGCAGCTCTTGACAAGGTGACCGATTACACCAACAATAACTTGTCTGTGGGTGAAGTGGATGGAGAGTACGAGCATGAGGATGAAGAGCTAGAGATGGAAGAAATTGAATTAGAAGATCTCTTCAGTGATGAGGATGATGAGTAGTTTAGGTCAGCAAGTTGGTAGTGACATGAAAAAGTAAATGTATTCATTGTTCAAGTTGTAATTATATCACACATACATAATCTTTCATGTTTGATTTTGGTGCAATAAAGAGTTAAAAATAAACCCAACAAGATTTTATTTAATCATTTCATTTCATTTAAAGGATTAGAGAAAAACTGATTGTGAACATATATTCACCCTATGTGTTGAAAAGGTAGTTGGTCATACACAAATTTTTGGCAATTTCTTGCTGTTTTTGTCCAGAAATACAGTCAAACTGTTGTCAAATGTCAACAATAACCATCCCATTGAATTCCTAGGTTCAAAATTGTGTGGGAAAATGTATACATTTCGCTCTGTAAGTTGTCTACTTCAAAAGTTATGCCTCTTCTACATTCTATTTACATTTTTCGATTTTTGGGTTAGGTGCTATAAAGGGTTAAAACTAGCCTTTGGGACATTAGTTCAGCTTGGTACCCAATATAATCTTAAAATAAACACTTGGAGGATTGAAAAAAAACTGATTGTCAACAAATATTCACTCTATGCGTTTGAAAAATTAAAAAGTAGTTGGTCAATCTTTTGCATCTTTTTGTTGTTTTTGTCCAGAAATACAGTCAAAATGTTGTCAAATGTAAAAAATAACCATTCCATTGAATTCATAGGGTCAGAATTGTATGGAAAAATGTATTCATTTGTCTCTGTATGTTGTTTACTTTTAAGGTTATGCCTCTTGCTACATCAAATTTTAATGTTTCGGTTTTGGGTTAGGTGCAATAAAGGGTTAAAAATGGAGCCTTTCGGACATTATTTCAGCTTGGCACCTGGCAGATTCTGAAAGTAGACACTTTAAGGATTAAGAAAAATCAGGTGGCATAAAAAGTTCCGGGGGGTGCGCGTGGACCCCCATTTCCATCTAGACTATTAGTAGTTGAAACGGAGGGCTAGGGCCTCCACGGGTTGCGTTTAATAGAGCTGGCGGACACTATGGCGTTTTAACTCCTATTAGAGAGTCACAGAGGCGTGCTGCAGGTATTGTCTTTTATTGGGAACAGAAAGGTGTGTGTGGTTGGGATATTTCCATGTGTGTGGTTGTCTACAGAGGAATACAATACAGTATACATTAATAACACAGTAGTGATACAATACAGTATACATTAGTAAACACAGTAGTGGCGTACATAAACATAAGGTCATAAACATGTGGTCTATAGCTACAATGATATTCATAGCAATACAGTGCAACTATTAACCAAGACATTCACTTAACCGGAGTTATTATATATATAACCTACATAACCTATGCAGGGGAATTACTCATGCAGTGCATGTAAACAGTATAGGTAGGTGGACTGTAAACCAGGTGTAAAGATACATTCTATTCACTAGAAGTAGTGAGTGAGTTATATAGCCTAAGCTAGCTCACGTGCGGCTAAGCTAACCACGCAGCATCTCTTGCAGGCAACGTATGTTGGCTAACGTGTAGCTAAGCTAACGGCGCGGTGTTTCAATAACAGAGGGAATGACGTCGACAGGAATAGAACAGCGGAGACACACTATAAAGGTAGAGTAAGCTGAATGAATGGATTAGGCAGAACTAAGCACAGGTAATGTACTCACGTTCATTGACGCACACGTTATCCCAAAGGGACGGACATTACTGCTACAGCAGCCGACCATCAGGCAGCAACACAGAGAATAGCTCGTGCACGTTAAAGGGGAGGGACTCTTAAAGGGCAGGTACAGAACGAAGTAGTCGTCAGGCAGTAACACGGAGACCGGCTTGCTCACTTAAAGGGAGAGAGCTCTTAATGGTCAGTAACGTTATCAGAAGACTAGAGTGCAACACTTGATCGGGGCACATCACGCTGAACGATTACACAGGCATAAATCAATTACCCTTTCCTGTCAACAACAACATATGAAAGGGCTATTACAACAAAATAGTCTTATTAGCAGGCTTTCCTACACAGCCGCACCCAAAAGTCTACTTAGACCTTTTGAACTAAACAGGAAAGTCTCAGTGGTCCTCTGTATCCGGGATACTCGGGAGCTGCACCGGCCGGAACACAGGGCGCAGGTATATTCTGTCCTTCACCTGGACAGCTGCGGTGTGAGTGCGCCCGTCAGTTCCAGGGTAAGTCTGAGTGACCTTCCCTGGCTGCCAGAGTGCCCGAGGAAGCCGCGGGTCAACGATGAGGGCCACCTGGCCGAGCGACTTTCTTGCCGTCCTTCCTCCACTTCTGCCTCTCCGGAGCCCTATCTTGGGGTGAAATGGCCCAAAACAGTCTACTCTGGTGGAATAGAATGGGGGCTTGTAGAGACGCGGGCGACAGGGCGGAAGGGCGGCCATTTTAGGCATGTCAGGCTTTGCTCGCCTGGCGTGACGTTCTCGGCAGGTGTGCTGATGCTTGCGGATTGCTCCTCTTCCACGTAGGACCCAGAGTCGGGATCGGAGATCGATGAATACCCTCTCAGGCCCGGGGTGGAGAAGAGTTTGATCATAATCTTGGATGATCAGCTTTGTCAGGGGGTGATGTGGATCCAAGACGATTGGGTGAATGTCATCCATCTCCAAGTTCTCGGCCCTGTGCGGCCTACCGCCTACTCTGGGGAGACAGGTAGCCTTGTCGTACTCTGGAGATAGAGTGGCGAAACGACTGTCTGGGGGAAGAGGTCGGTCAGACTTGAGGGCCTTGATCTCCTCTGGGAAGGAGTCCAGCTGGGTTCGTTTAAGGAGGACCTTCTCAGCGTTGAGGAAGTCGGCTGCTTCATAAGGCTGATCAGTGGTCTGGGCATCAGCCGCACCGTGAAGGGACCTGACTGTTGCTTGGACGAGATCTTTCCGTGAAGAGAGGTCTTCAACGGCAGGGAGCGGAGGACTGGGAGAGTTCCTAGGTTGAGTTAGTCGAGTACTGGGTTGAGTACTAGGCTGGGTGCTAGGTTGAGTACTAGGCTGAGTACTAGGTTGAGTACTAGGTTGAGTACTGGGCTGAGTACTAGGCTGGGTGCTAGGCTGAGTACTAGGTTGAGTACTAGGCTGGGTGCTAGGTTGAGTACTAGGTTGAGTACTAGGTTGAGTACTAGGTTGAGTACTAGGTTGAGTACTGGGCTGAGTACTAGGTTGGGTACTGAGTTGAGTACTAGGTTGGGTACTGAGTTGAGTACTAGGTTGAGTACTGGGCTGAGTACTAGGTTGGGTACTGAGTTGAGTACTAGGTTGGGTACTGAGTTGAGTACTAGGTTGGGTACTGAGTTGAGTACTAGGTTGGGTACTGAGTTCAGTACTGGGTTGAGTACTGAGTTGAGTACTAGGTTGGGTACTGAGTTGAGTACTAGGTTGGGTACTGAGTTGAGTACTAGGTTGGGTACTGAGTTGAGTACTAGGTTGGGTACTGAGTTGAGTACTAGGTTGGGTACTGAGTTGAGTACTAGGTTGGGTGCTAGGTTGAGTACTGGGCTGAATACTAGGTTGAGTACTGAGTTGAGTACTAGGTTGGGTACTAGGTTGAGTACTAGGCTGGGTGCTAGGTTGAGTACTAGGCTGAGTACTAGGTTGAGTACTAGGTTGGGTACTGAGTTGAGTACTAGGTTGAGTACTGGGCTGAGTACTAGGTTGAGTACTGAGTTGAGTACTAGGTTGGGTACTGAGTTGAGTACTAGGTTGGGTACTGAGTTGAGTACTAGGTTGGGTACTGAGTTGAGTACTAGGTTGGGTACTGAGTTGAGTACTAGGTTGGGTACTGAGTTGAGTACTAGGTTGGGTACTGAGTTGAGTACTAGGGATGGTCGCACCATAGGTAGGACTCTTGGTACTGTGAGTAGCTACAGGGGGCCCTGTGTGAGATTGTAGGTTGCTCAATTGAACCAGGCATGTTGGGAGCTGGGTTGGCGACGCAGGGGGAGCAGCAGGGCGAGGCGTCGCCTGTGCTGGATGGTGTATCACTGGAGTGATGGCGGCTGGGATAGCCGGCAGGGGATGCATGTACTGTGGTACGGTAGGAAGGGCTAGAGGCACAGGTGCCACTACGTGGTGCTGTTGTCCAGGTGGTGGATAGGTCGGCTCAGATGCTGCTGCACGTACAAGAGCCCTCATCTTTGACTCTTGAAGTGAGGTGACCAGTTTGGCTACTTGAAGTTCCTTCTCCTTCTTCATAAGCCGCCTCTGCCTGTCCAGGCGTTTAACCCTAGCCTCCCGTGCCTCTTGTGTTTCCTGCTCTAGGCGTTCCCGTGCATCTTGTGCTTCCTGCTCTATGCGTTGTAAACGTTTACACTCCAGGTTGGCGTCGTAGTCTTCTTGTACCTGGCGCTGTAGCTCAAGCTCCAGGGAGTGGATGTACTCCTGGAGGATAGCTTCCTGGGCTGGTGAGAGAGCTGACCTTATGGTGGGTCTAGGAATTGACAGACGTGAGGACCTACTACCTTCATACGGGGCCCTTGTGGTACTCGCCGGGTATGAACGATGGGAGCCGACATCTGACCTTATGGTGGGTCTAGGAATTGACTGATCTGAGTACTGACTGATCCGAGTACTGACTGATCCGAGTACTGACTGATCCGAGTACTGGCTGATCCGAGTACTGACTGATCCGAGTACTGACTGATCCGAGTACTGACTGATCCGAGTACTGAGTTCAGGTTCATGACCCACTTCGAGGTCACGTAGGTGGCTTGGTAGGTGGCGCTCTCTCTGCGGGTGAGCGGTGGTCTCTGTGGTGTCCTGGTCTGCCATAGCGTCTTGGAGGAGCTCTATCCGGCTTCGAAGGACCATGAAACGGAGGGCTAGGGCCTTGACGGGTTGCGTTTAATAGAGCTGGCGGACACTATGGCGTTTTAACTCCTATTAGAGAGTCACAGAGGCGTGCTGCAGGTATTGTCTTTTATTGGGAACAGAAAGGTGTGTGTGGTTGGGATATTTCCATGTGTGTGGTTGTCTACAGAGGAATACAATACAGTATACATTAATAACACAGTAGTGATACAATACAGTATACATTAGTAAACACAGTAGTGGCGTACATAAACATAAGGTCATAAACATGTGGTCTATAGCTACAATGATATTCATAGCAATACAGTGCAACTATTAACCAAGACATTCACTTAACCGGAGTTATTATATATATAACCTACATAACCTATGCAGGGGAATTACTCATGCAGTGCATGTAAACAGTATAGGTAGGTGGACTGTAAACCAGGTGTAAAGATACATTCTATTCACTAGAAGTAGTGAGTGAGTTATATAGCCTAAGCTAGCTCACGTGCGGCTAAGCTAACCACGCAGCATCTCTTGCAGGCAACGTATGTTGGCTAACGTGTAGCTAAGCTAACGGCGCGGTGTTTCAATAACAGAGGGAATGACGTCGACAGGAATAGAACAGCGGAGACACACTATAAAGGTAGAGTAAGCTGAATGAATGGATTAGGCAGAACTAAGCACAGGTAATGTACTCACGTTCATTGACGCACACGTTATCCCAAAGGGACGGACATTACTGCTACAGCAGCCGACCATCAGGCAGCAACACAGAGAATAGCTTGTGCACGTTAAAGGGGAGGGACTCTTAAAGGGCAGGTACAGAACGAAGTAGTCGTCAGGCAGTAACACGGAGACCGGCTTGCTCACTTAAAGGGAGAGAGCTCTTAATGGTCAGTAACGTTATCAGAAGACTAGAGTGCAACACTTGATCGGGGCACATCACGCTGAACGATTACACAGGCATAAATCAATTACCCTTTCCTGTCAACAACAACATATGAAAGGGCTATTACAACAAAATAGTCTTATTAGCAGGCTTTCCTACAGTAGTATTTCCCAGAAGGTGGTATGGCTTAAATTTTTTTTGATCAACTGTGTACTCAGTTTTCTCCATTAATTCGGCTGTTTTTCTCTTCCTGTTTTCGCGTTTAAATTTTTTGGAATTTCTTTTATTTAGATCCCCATGTGGGGTATCATTGGAAAGCCACACTCATTGGCTACAACCCTCCACAAGCCTCAAATACCGGCATGTAACTCGAGAACCGCTGAACGGATTTTATTAAATTTTTTATAACTCTCTTTATTGGATGTCCAAAACATTTAAAGTACAGATAATTGTTTCCCCCCCCCCCCCATTTCCCGTTCCTATCCCCTAGCCCCTCCCCATCCCATCCACGGAGAGTGATAACAGACATAACTAATATAATAATAACTAATAAAAAAAATTAAAATAGAGGAAAAAAACAGAGGGAAGGGGGAGGGGATGGAGGCTCAGTCATCACAGTCAGGCAGGGTAGTCAAGGATATGTGCTTTAAAAGGGGTCTCCAGGTTTTCTCAAAGGTGTTAAGGGAGCCATTAGGGCCTTTGAGTGAGAAGCTTAGTTTTTCAAGGTTTATGGATAAAAGTAATTCTTTAACCCACCTATTGTGAGATGGAGGTTGTTTGTGTTTCCATTTAAAGAGAATAAGTCGCCTGGCCAATAAAATGGAGAAGGCAAGAACAAGATGTGATATTTTAGAGGGAAGAGGCTGCAGAGAAACACAGAACAAGGCCACGAGAGGATCAGGGGTAATAGTAAGGTTGTAGGCTGTGCCGATAGTTTTGAAGATTTCAGACCAGAATGTGGCAGGACCAGAACATGTGGGTGTGATCGGCAGGGGATTGTTTGTATCTATTACATGCGTCAGAGATGTTGGGGTACATTCGAGAGACTCTCGAGTTTGTATAGTGGACTTTGTGTATAACCTTGCACTGTGTGAGGCCGTGTCTCGCACAGATGGAAGATGAGTGGACAGAGTCCAACGACCAACTCCAATACTCATCAGCAGTGATGGGAGTAACGGCGTTATAAAGAACGGCGTTACTAACGGCGTTAGTTTTTTCAGTAACGAGTAATCTAACGGATTACTCATCCAATCTTAATAACGCCGTTACCGTTACTGGCAAAAAATGCCGCGCGTTTTTTTATCTCTGCGACGAGAGGCATTCTATAAAGCTGGGAACGAGGTTAGTCCTTCTCAGCCAACCTCAGCGCGCGATTGGCTGAGCTTGAGTAAAATGCCATGGTAAGCCAATCAAAGGTAGATGTGGGCGGGTTCATCCAGATTCTGAAACACAGCGCGACAACACAAGCCAGTCGATGTGAGACCGCGGTCCGTGTACGTTTTGATAGTTGTTTTGGTGGCCAAATAATCCAAAACTAATCCAACGAACAACACACGTTAGCATTCAATGACAGACCGCGGGTCCATGAGCGTTTTTGTTCACTCTAGTCTTGTGTTAGTTGTGTGTTGCACTGCAGTAGTGGAGGCTCTACTCTGCTGACATAGTGCTGCACTTCCTGGTTTAATAGCACAGTCTTCAGGTGCTCAGAGTCAGAGATTTATATCTGTATGTCATGCATGTCTTAAATGTCATGATTAGATTTGTTTAGATGATTATGATTCATATATATATATATATTTTTTTTTTATCATTTCTCGTTTTTTTTTTTTTTATTATTGCAAAACAAAATTGTTAAAAGTCAGTACTCAACACACAATGCATAATGAAACTAACAATTAAGGTGGCTAAAATGACATGCAAGTACAGAAACAGAAAACAAAAAAAAGTATATAATAATATTTTACCGTATACAGTTTATATCCAACGAAATTACCAATTGTACCAATGTCTTATACAGGATATACTCCTAATACCTATTATCTAAAACCCTACACACAAATGCTCCAGCTCGAACCCCCCCCCTCCCGGACCCCTCATTGGATAGTACCTCCATTATCCCTCACTCCATTTGTTTAGATGATTAGATTAGATTCTTATATCTGTATGTTGTGTATGTCATAAATGTCATGAATTGAAAATGGGGGACCATGATGTAAACAAGACGAAAGTCTTTCTCTGGTCTGCATCCCCTTAACAATTGTGTGTATTGAGCTGTACTGTACTGTACTGTACCCATTCTGCAATCTGTTAATTAAAATGTTCAATCAATCAGTATATATTTGTTATTTATTTTTGGTATAGTGCTTAACAAGCATAATTTAATGTTGCCCAGTTGTGGCCTGTTGAGGGGCAATACATGATATCAAAAGTTCCAAAACATCTATTGTATTTGTATGATCCACTATATAAACATAGTAATTATAATAATATCTACATACATGGCATTTGATTGGAGGCTAGTCTCACTTTGTCCCACAGCAACATTAAAATAGTTTAGATTTGTGTATGTTGTTTATGTAAACAATTTTTTATTATTATTATTACTTGAAAGTAACGCAATAGTTACTTTCTGAAGTAACTAGTTACTTTTATAATTTGTAACTGAGTAAGTAATTTAGTAACTTTTTGGAAGAAGTAACTAGTAACTGTAACCATAGTTACTTTTTAAAAGTAACTTGCCCAACACTGCTCATCAGACAATCCCAGCTCCCGCTCCCAAGAGTTCTTAGGGCTGGTTCCTGGGGTATCCGTAGCAGAGTTAATCAGATTGTAGATGTTGGAGATTAGCCATTTTTTTTCCCGGGTTGAGAACCATTAGTGAGTCTATAAGGGTTTCAGGGGGCCGGCTAGGGAATTTGGGGTTCTGGTTCTGTGTGAAGTGCCTAATTTGGAAGAAACGAAACAGGTGGGATTTGGGAAGGTGGAATTTCTTTACGAGGTCTGGAAAAGACATGAAGGTCTATTGGTCGTAGAGATCATTAAAAGTGGTTATCCCTTTGTCAAACCAGACTTGAAATGAAGAATCAGTGCAAGAGGGCAGGAATAAATGATTGTTAAAAGTGGGGGAGAGGTCAGAGGCCCTATGGAGGCCGAGGCTTTTCCTGATTTGAATCCAAATTTTAGTGGAGTTGACCACCATTGGGTTTGCAGAAAGTCCAGTAACCGAGATAGGGAGTTGGGAGCACAGCATAGAGCGAAGAGAGTATCTAGAGGAAGAGAGTTCCATGTCGACCCACACCGGGCATAAGTTGTGTGTCGTGCCCCTCATCCAATATAAAAGTTTGTGGATGTTACACAACCAGTATTAGTGCTGGAAATTAGGCAGTGCCAGTCCACCTAGCTCTTTGGAGAGTTGTAGTATTGATCTCCTCATCCGTAGGATCTTATTGCCCCAGAGGAAGGAGCTTATTAATCGATCGAGTGTCTTAAAGAACGCCTTCTTAATGAGGACTGGGATATGGGTGAAGAGATATAAAAACTTTGGTAGCACTACCATTTTGATTAAATTGACTCTCCCCACTAGTGACAGTGGAAGACATGTCCACCTGTTGAAGTCAAATTTGCAATTTTCAAGAAGAGGTGAGAAGTTTTTCGAGAACATTGTTTGGATTGAGTTGGTGATGTTAACCCCTAGATATCTAAATCCATCTGTTGTATACTTAAAGGGGAAGAAAGTCCGGGGTCTTTTTTTGGTTGAGGTGTTGATTGGAAATAGTTCGCTTTTATGAAGGTTTAACTTATAGCCTGAGTAGGACCCGAACTTGTCCAGTATATTAAGAATTATAGGGAGAGAGGCGGTCGGGTTAGACATATACAGAAGGAGGTCATCTGCATATAGGGACAGTTTATGAACTTTTCCGACCCGTGTGATGCCTTCAAATCTCTCTTCCTGTCTTAATCAGATGGCCAGTGGTTCGATGGCTAGGGCAAACAGAAGGGGGGAAAGGGGGCAGCCCTGCCTGGTGCCTCGATGAAGGGGAAATGAGGCTGACTGAAGTCCGTTTGTATGGACTGAGGCGACTGGGCGTGTGTAAAGTAACTTAATCCAGGCAATAAAGTCAGGGTTAAAACCGAATTTGCGCTGAACGGATTTTGTCGGATTTTGTCGCTATCGACAGGCAACAAATAAGCCTTCAATTTGATATATATATTGTATTACAAAATATGCTCACCCGAGCCACTAGGGGTCACCAAAGTGCCGGTGGGCAAATCGTCCTAAAAACGTCCCATATATGGGATGTCGCAGGCTAAGAGGTAGGTAACGTTAGGTAACCTGCCTGATTCTCATGTGGGAGATTACCTCGCAAATGCATGCAGCGGTTATCCATTGATGGAAAGCTTTGCTCAGTGAGGCGACCTAACGTTACCTGCTACAATTAGAACAATTTGGTCTACTGTAGGCTACATAGCCCTGTGCTAGATATCATAAACACTTCCCTTAGAACTGGTATTTTCCCAGATGCCTTTAAAACAGCAGTTGTAAAGCCATTACTAAAAAAACCTAACTTGGATAGTAATGAAATGGCAAATTATCGTCCAATATCCAACCTACCATTCATTAGTAAAGTACTTGAAAAGATAGTTTCAGTTCAAATAAATTCCTTTCTTGAAGAAAACAACATCTTAGAAGAATTTCAGTCGGGATTCAGAAAATATCATAGCACTGAAACTGCCCTCACCAAAATAATCAGTGACCTCAGGCTAAACTCTGACGAGAATAAGATCTCCATCCTTATCCTGCTAGATCTCAGTGCAGCATTTGATACAATCGATCACGATATTCTAATCGATCGTCTTGAAAACCATGTCGGTTTCTCAGAACATGTGCTAAGCTGGTTTAAAACATACATCAGAGGGAGGAAATTCTATGTTAAACTAGGAGATCACATGTCTGATATAACTATGGAGTTGCACCAGGGAGTTGCTTAGGTCCTTTACTCTTCTCCCTTTACATGTTACCGCTGGGTGATATCATCAGAGAACATAATGTAGATTTCCATAGCTATGCAGATGATACACAACTGTACATATCTGCTGAACCAAATGATACAGCGATTAGCTCCATTACAGACTGCTTACTGGCAATAAATAAATGGATGAGTAAGAACTTCCTGAAACTAAACGAGAACAAAACTGAAATTCGAATTATCGGCCCCAAAACTAAAAAAGAAACATTAATAAAGAACTTGGGAGGACTAACCCCTTGGATCAAATCTGAGGTCACTAGTCTCGGGGTTATCATAGATTCAGAACTGAACTTCAATTCTCATATTAGCCAAGTGACGAAAACATTGTTCTTCCATCTCAGAAATATAGCAAAAGTACGACCATTTATTAATCAGAACGATGCTGAGAAGCTAATCCATGCATTCATATCTAGCCGATTAGACTACTGTAATGCACTTTTCACAGGTCTCCCTAAGAAAACCACAGAGAGGCTTCAGCTAATCCAAAACTCTGCAGCCCGACTGCTAACTAGAACCAAAAGGAGAGAGCACATTAGTCCAGTCTTAGCGGCTTTACACTGGCTTCCTGTAACATTTAGAATTGACTTTAAGGTCCTTCTCCTTACATACAAAGCTCTAAATGGACAGGGACCTAGCTACATCGCCAACACTCTAATAAATTACACACCAGCAAGAACACTGCGATCATCAGCTGCTGGACTACTAGAGGCTCCCATAAACAGTCAAAAGAGGATCGGTAATGCAGCCTTTATCAACTATGCCCCAAAACTGTGGAACAAACTACCCCAAAACATCAGAGAAGCCAACTCGCTAGACATCTTTAAAAGACAGCTTAAAACCTATCTCTTTGCTCAGGCATTTCACTGTGGGGTAATGCAGGCAAATATTTGAAGATAGATATCTGCTACCACCTAGTGGCAAGGGGAAATATTATTATACAAACATTAGGGATATCCTGACACAAATTGTACTTACCTGCACTATTCTTACCCTGCCTATTTTTATACACTGCCTATCAAATTCATGTGTCGGTTATCACACTTTTTACTTCTTACTGATGACTATTTTTAAACTGAATCATTTTAAACTATTTTTATTATTTGTATTACTGAATCAAACTGTAAACAGAGAGCCTATTGGGATGCTAGATCCTAATGTGAAACACTGTGCTGTTGTATGTTAAATACCCTGTTGTATGTCCGTTCTATTTTATAATTTTTTGACTATTTTTTATTACTGAATCAAACTGTAAACAGAGAGCCTATTGGGATGCTAGATCCTAATGTGAAACACTGTGATTTACCATACCTTGCTATATGTTAGAGTGATGCTCTGTTGTGAGGAGAGGATGACTTCTGACCTAAATATTTTCCTCTACTAGCAAAGTGTTTAACATTCCAGTTAGGTACATCGTGAACATCACCGCCTAGCCAAGGTTGATTCTCCTAACTGGGCCATTTTCATCATCATATCTGATGTATTATGTTAAGAGTGATGGAAACTCAAAGTACTAAGAGCGATACACTGCTCTGTTGTTATATATTTTTCTTTATTGAACAATCTTATCACACTTTTTACTGTCCGTTCTATCTTATTATTTTTAGCCTATTTTAAACTGAATCAAACCACACTTTTTTACTCTATCTAATCTATTCTATTTTATTATTTGTATATATTGCTGAAGAACTGCGATTTGCCTAACCTTACTACCTCTCTATCTCTTTGTATTTAATTTTTTTATTTTTATGCTCGCTTATGCCTGTATTTTTTACTGTTGTTGTATGTCCGTTCTATTTTATAATTTCTAGACTATTTTTAAACATAATCATTTTAAACTATTTTATTATTTGTATTACTGAATGAAACTGTAAACAGAGAGCCTATTAGGATGCTAGATCCTAATGTGAAACACTGTGATTTACCATACTTTGCTATGCTCGCTCATGCCTGTATTTTTTACTGTTGTGAAGCACTTTGAACTGCAACCTCTGTATGAAAAGTGCTATACAAATAAAGTTATTATTATTATTATTATTATTATTATTATTATTATTATTATTATTATTATTATTATTATTATTATTATTATTATTATTATTATTATTATTATTATTATTATTATTATTACATCAAACTATAGACTACTACTCCAAATCATAATTTAAACATGCTTATAAATACATGAATAATACCTTATAATAATGGTAATATATATTTCTTATTGTTGTTATTGCCAGCCAACATTAGCTAAATTAAGTGTGTGTGAGTGTCTGTGTGTCACTCAAGCCCGTTTTGCAGCTGTTGATAGTGTGAGAACTGACAAGCAGGATGTATTGTAGATGATAAACTTCATCCACAAGCTGTGCACAATATTCATGGTGCCTACAGCATTGCAGGGCCACCAAGAGCCTCACAACATCACCTTTAAAGAGAAGGCAAATCAATTGCCAGGTCAGTGTTTGTGTCAGGATGGGGGGGGGGGTGTTGGACACACACGCAGACACACACAAGGAGGATTTTTAAAGTTCCGATAGAGGGGTAACCACTATAGCAGAGCGATGAGATGGGGCGAGGAAAACACAGGAACACTGAGTGAATCAAAATAAAAGCTACTGACACACTAAACACAAGAGTCAGAGGATTTGGGAGAAACCCCAAAACAACCACTACTGTCTAGCAGTTGAAAAGAGAGGGGGAAACAAAAGCACTTCAGAGAGAGAAAAACTTAGAAACTGTTATCAGAGGTCTCCGAGTAACACTTCCCTACTACTGTGGACAAAAGCGTAATCAACAAGCATAGAACACCAAGCCTACTTGGTGATTTTATATGTCTGCACTTTATGTGCTCATTTTATGCCTGTCTTTGTTCTGTAGTTTCTGTATGAAAGGTGCTATACAAATAACGTTTTATTATTATATTATTATTACTTATTACATGGCGTTTTCACATTCGCCGAAATGCTTGCTTGTGATTGGTCAATAGCGCGCGTCAGAGGTCCGATATTGCCCGATAACGGACCTCTGTGGAACAATAATGACCGCTGTGCGCAGCTGTTCGCAATCAAGCCCACTGACATCAGTGCAATCAGACACTGCCGGCTGCTGGGGAAGCTGCCAGCGATGACAGGGCGGAGCAACGAGCGGAGCCAGAACCAGTGTTGCGAGTCAATGTAAAATGAATTAGGTATATTGTTAGTAAGTTAGCCATGTAATAAGCGGGATAATGTATAGCTATACTCGATCATTGTCGCAAAATAATTGACCTTCACTGACGTTTAAAACACCTCGCCGAGGCGGCTCGGTATTTTAAACTCTGTGTCGGTCAATTATTTTGCGACAATGACCTCGTAGCTATACATTATCCCTTACTTAAAAACACTGCACACCTGACAGCAATCAGGTGCCAATCAAGCCCACTCACTTGCCATGCCACATGGCAATTAACCCACAGAGAGTCTGGGGATTGACAGTTCATAAGAGTAAACACAAAATCAACCCAAAATAAATTCATAGCTCACAGGAATAAACTAAATAGACCGCAGTTTAATTATTATATAATTATATATATATATATATATATTAGTTATTATTATAATTTAATAGAAGATGTGATGAATAGTAAACTGCTACCTGTAATCCATAATTCACAAGTATTATTATTATTATTATTATTATTATTACAATTATGATTATGATTATGGTTAGTATTATTATTATTACAGCCATTTGTGATTATGGTTGTTATTATTATTAGTAGTAGTATTAATACTATTATTGAAAAATGTGTGTTATTAGTATTAATAATAATAATAAAAATTACAATAATAAGAATTTCTACAAGTAATTAAACTAGACTGCATTGATGAACGTATCATTCAAGGCTATATTTCTGTTTGATCTGATTTGTTGCATCTCAAGTTTCAAGTTTCAAGTTTCTTTAATAGTTGTCATACAGAAGTACAGAATACTTTTATACAAAATGCTTCTTACTGTTACGCTCCAGAGACTGTGCAAGACAAGATAAGTATGAAATAAAATAACATAGTATAGCATGTAAATTAGAAGTAAAAAAATTAGGTCACAGTGTTCAGTATAGACATATGTACAATGTTCGATGCAGAATAGACGTAACTGAGTTACCATATAATATACAATACTATGCAGTGTACTAATATACAATACTATATAGTGCAAGGCAGAAATGGGATGAGGTGCAATTTAGGTACAATTTACAGTAGGTGTACGAGTTGTAGTGCAATCTTTATGTATCTCTGATGGGTAGAAGGTATAACAACATGCTCCTGGGTGGTGGAGATAACACACCTTGGCGCTTCTGATTAATTCTGCACAGGATGCCTTAAAGAAACCCTGCGAGAGCCGCTTTGTCCGGCAGAGGTCGGAACGTGGCGCAGGCGGTGACCTTTACTTTGCTGAGAGATTAGGTTTAGGTTTACATTTTCCTTCTGGGCATTTCTGCTTGTTATCAGAGACAAAATACCCCTATAGTCTACTGAGGCAATTTAACGCTAGAAAAGCGAGCAACTCAATTTGACCTCTAATTTCTTGTTACAATTTTACAAAAAGTTAACAAGCTGGATTGTCAAAGAACTCCAAAGTGAATAAATGGTAAATGTTGCATTTATATAGCAGCTTTTATCCAAATCGCTTTAAAAATGTTTCCCTCACATTCACCCATTCACTCACACATTCACACACCGATGGCGGAGGCGACCATGCAAGGTGCCAACCTGCTCATCGGGAGAAATTAAGGCTTAAGTGTCTTGCTCAAGGACACTTTGACACGGTGCCGGGAGGAGCGGGAATCGAACCGGGAGACATCCAATTACCCCCTGAGCCACTGTCGAATAACCTTGTAACTTGTGCCTTCTTTAATTGGGTTCGCCCACTTGCTCCCGTACCAGAGGCCACAGGGGCATGACCCGCTGAACACAGACTTCCTGGAATACCAGACTATGCTGATGTCACCCTTGCAGGACCCAGAGGACACATATATAGAGCTTCTGGGCTGAAATGACAACCCGGAAAGTAAGGTAACGATTACTCTCAACGGGCCCCCTTCAACATTCATGGTTGCTTGATTAAATTAAACGATACAGGTTTAACATTGTATAAGTAATTAGGCAGCTCGTTCTTCAAAAGGTGACAGGGGTTTAGCCAATTCCAGAGGCTCACCGGCATCCTGGTTCTGCCTATTTTCACGTGATCAGACCCTGCCGTCTGACGATGTCAATTCCATGTCAATTCCATTCAATTACAAACATTTATAAAAATAAATGTCTTCAGCATCCCGAACAGGCCCCAAAAACATTTGCAGTGCGCATGCAACTTAGACCAAGTCTCACTCTGAAAAGGTTTTCAGCCCTACCTATATTTTACGCTTCTCGGGCTATCGACTGGACACTGTTTACTTGCTCTTAGTAGCACCAGTGATGTCATCTGGGTCAGGAAATCCTTCTGTTGTGTTACGATTACAGCTCATTGAAATTATAGGTTACTCGACACCACTGTAAATGAGGGAAACCTCAGTGTCCCTCGAGTTTAAATAAAGGTTGCATGAATAAGGTAGCAGTCCCGATAAGACAAGGTATTGCTATTTTTCTTATCTACCTAATTTCATGGTGCTGTAATTAACACAACACAAGGATTTAGCTTAGTATAGTATACAGTATTCATTCATACAGTATATGTATCAGAATAGTATACCGTATTCATTCATACTGTATATGTATCAGTATAGTATACAGTATTCATTCATACAGTGAATGATACAGCACAGCTTGAATACATGCACACCCTGATAAATTGTTTTATTTGGTTCTAACTGGATTTTATCTCTTGTTTTTTATCTCTTGTTTTTCATCTCCTGTTTTACATTTATTTTTATTCTATGATACATGTGTTTTCTCTATTCTATGATTAATTTTCTTTGTGATATATGGCATATATAATGCTTTCTTATGTTCTATCGGTGTATGTTATCTTGTGTATATGTATGTTGTTAGACCCCAGGAAGACTAGCTGCCGCTAAGGCATCAGCTAATGGGGATCCGTTTAAATAAACAAATAAATACAGTACATGTATCAGCATAGTATACACTATACAGTATTCATTCATACAGTATATGCATCATCATAGTATACCGTATTCATTCATACTGTATATGTATCAGTATAGTATACAGTATTCATTCATACTGTATATGTATCATCATAGTATACCGTATTCATTCATACTGTATATGTATCAGTATAGTATACAGTATTCATTCATACAGTACATGTATCAGTATAGTATACAGTATTCATTCATACTGTACATGTATCAGTATAGTATACAGTATTCATTCATACAGTACATGTATCAGTATAGTATACAGTATTCATTCATACAGTACATGTATCAGTATAGTATACAGTATTCATTCATACAGTACATGTATCAGTATAGTATACAGTATTCATTCATACAGTACATGTATCAGTATAGTATACAGTATTTCATTCATACAGTACATGTATCAGTATAGTATACAGTATTCATTCATACTGTACATGTATCAGTATAGTATACAGTATTCATTCATACAGTACATGTATCAGTATAGTATACAGTATTCATTCATACAGTACATGTATCAGTATAGTATACAGTATTCATTCATACAGTACATGTATCAGTATAGTATACAGTATTCATTCATAATGTATATGTATCAGTATAGTATACAGTATTCATTCATAATGTATATGTATCAGTATAGTATAAAGTATGCATTCATACAGTACATGTATCAGTATAGTATACAGTATTCATTCATAATGTATATGTATCAGTATAGTATAAAGTATTCATTCATACAGTATACACATGGAAGTTCCAATGTCTTGTGAGTCCATCGCCACACACACACACACACACACACACACACACACACACACACACACACACACGCACACACACACACACACACACACACACACACACACACACACACACACACACACACACACACACACACACACACACACACACACACACACACAGGGTTGGGAAGGTTAGATTCAAAATGTAAACCACTGCAGTTTTACCAGCTAAAAGTTAACAAGCACTGTAGTAACTACGGTCACTAAAGCTACGATACATAACAACAACATTACTTAACAACTTAGTAATGTAACTTCTCAAGTTCATCTCCCAAGTCTACAGCAGTGTTCATTTTGTTGACTAAAATGGTGACGAAAGATGTTCGTCAACGAAGGTTTTTTTCATGACGACAACGAGACGTGACGTCATTTTATTGAAGACCATGTCACACTAACGAGACAAAATAGTTTATTAAATATCGTTGACCACAACTGAGGACACAAAAATGTAATTTACAAAAACCAGGACGAAATTTCACTTCATGTATGTTGATATTGTTGACTAAAACAAGACAAGACAAAATAATTATAACTTTTCTTAATGCCATCGTCCCGACAGAACAGTGTGACGGCTGACGGGAGCTCTGTGTTATTAGCATTAGCTGAAGAGCTATTTGAAAAGCTAGTTTTAGCTTAACTGTAACTGAGGGGTACAATTCCCTGACTGTATTACTAGATATGATACTTACTACCACTACCTTTGTACTTAATATTCGGCCACCCAGTACACGGCATAAATATATTATGATGAACACTGTCACGTAGATGAAACGGATCCAACACAAATGTACGAATTAGAAATAGGTCTTTATTTCTACACAGCGATGGTGTGTAGAGCAAGCACTTAATCAAATCAATCACATTTATGAATGGAATTAGTATGCACTTTTATGGCAAGAGTATTCGTCGGTATATCAATAGAGAATGTCCAATCTCTGAAGGCGCAGGTGGTACATATACGACCTGGAATAGTTTAAGGAATAACAGCAATGGTACTTTAATGATTATATACTGGATACACTAGGGGGGGTTAATCCGGTTGCTTGTAAGCCGACAGGAGTAGGAGGGGGGGGGGGGTAGAATCCGGCTGCCTCATCCAGCCAAGGGTATCCCAGGTGAACCCACTGTAGTGCCGTTCAATGCGCCGGCGATCCTTGGACCACAGATGAAAGCAGATGGACTCTTTGTGGGCCGGCTCTCTCCGGTCCACGGAGGAGAGACGTGAAGCGACCTCGTCTTGCAGAGCGTCTCCTCACCTTGCGTCCTCTCCAGGGGGGGGGTTCCAACACACGGCAGTGTCGGGGGTCTTTATCCATGGAATAATCAAAGTATACAAAGCATAATCCGTGCCTGGGAAGGCGGGCTGTCGTCGGTAGAATAATCCGGTATACAGGTCCACTCGCTCGTCGGCTCTGGGGCTCCTCGGGTGCAGCTTCACGTGGGGTCAACCACCCTGGGTAAGCAGCCAGTTCTCTGCCCGAAACGATGGGGTGCTGACTACGGTAGTATTCTCACCGCACGAAGCACTATATATTAACAGACTATTATTAGCTTAATAGACTACGTCCAACTCGACGATATAGTGCCAAATATGACTATTCAAATATTAATATACACGATGTCTCAATACCGATGGTAGGCGAACTTGGCCTTACTCCCACACGTGGCGTCGCGGGGAGGCTTTACGTCTGTGACTCTATTGGAGGGTAAGAAACTGGACTGAAAAGAAAGTCCTACTTTAGTAGCGCAGTATATATACGCACTATGAACAAATAGTCCCATTAGTGGTGCGGTAGTCAGATTCCTACGCGGAACTAGAACTTGTTCGTACATGTGGAGCGGTACGTTTGAACTGGGTCTGAGGGGTATGGCAGCCTGGCACCAAGGTCTCGACCAATAGTAGAATGGAGACTATTATGGGATGTTCAGTAGGCTAGAATGGATATTCAATGCATATTGTACAAGGAATATACAAGGGATATCAGGGAATATTAGAGAATATACAAATACAATTAAATATATATATATAAATAAATATATATATATATTCGGTTTAATCTGGCCCTTCACAACAGCCACCCCCTGATTGGTCCCAGACCTAATCAGTTAAACAGAGACAGATTAATCGCGTTGTCTATTTACACATAAGGGTTTGCTGTAGGGGTCAGTCAACTTCACAAAGTCATAGGGTTATAGGGTCATGGTCATCATCGATTGTGTCTGGGAGTCGGGGCAGTTCTATGAGCCTCGCCACGGGACGGGTGTAAGTGCGACCCTGGACGAGCACTTCAGCTGCTCGGACCTTGCCGTCGGCACCGGTGATCACTTTGCTTACGCGGCCGGCCGGCCACATAGCTCTGGGCAGTGATTGATCAATAATCATGACGACTGTTCCTTCTGTCAAATTGTCTCTCTGGGCTCGCTGCAGTAGAAGCAATTCTGCTTCCTCGTAGTTAGCTGCTGACATATCAGCGGGGGACTTGCACTCCGGGTGGTACCGCAGGAATGTTCTTTGTTGTGCACTCTCTATGGACGTGCAATCGTCTATGTTAGGGTCGGTGGAGGCTACGGTGCTCAATCCACAGAACACAGACTTCTTATTTTCCACCTCCTCTGGACTTGCTTCCCTCGGGATAGGCATGGGCCACTGTCCTTCCGGGAGTCTTAGGAATGCGGGGCCGTCACTGTAGACATTGCGACGGGTGAGGTCATCCAGGGGCATCCCCCGGGTGATGACGTCAGCTGGGTTCTGTTTTGTATCAACGTAGCGCCACTCTGTTTCTCCGGTTAACTCTTCGGTTAAGTCTTGAATCTCGGTGACTCTGACTCCCACGAAGACTTTGTACTTGCATGAGTCCGATTTGATCCAGGCGAGTACCGTCGTGGAATCTGACCACAGGATTGTTCTAGACACCGGTATGGTGAGCTCACGTTGGATGAGCGTGGCTAGGTGCGCTCCGGCTAGGGCTGCGCAGAGCTCTAGACGTGGGATAGATTGTTGCTTGCGTGGGGCTATTCTCGAGCGGGCGAGGACAAATGCTGTGTAGATCTCTCCCCCCTTCTCTTGGGCCCGCAAGTAGGCTACTGATCCGTATGCGACCTCTGAGGCGTCACTGAAGACGTGTAAGTCCATTTTACATGTCTCTGGCCTCACCGTGGGTGGGAAGTAGCTTTGGCGCATATTAACGCCTGGGAGTGAGTGGAGCTCCATCTCCCACTCTCTCCAGGTGGATGCAAGGTGTGCGGGAATGGGGTCGTCCCAGCCCTGGTCCTTGTCCCACAATGCTCGTACAATCATTTTTGCCCTGGTGGTGTACGGTAGAATACATCCTAGCGGGTAATATTGTCGGGCGAGTGTTGTGTACACACTCCGTCTGGTGGTCGGCGCCGCCGCCGGCCTTCCCTGCTCCGTAGTCAGGGGCTTGTGTCTGTAGTGAAGCGAATCTGTTTTGAATCGCCACACCAATCCCAGGGTCATCTCCTGGGCTTCTCCCGGGATTGTAGTCATCCAGGTCTCGCTGCCTTGTCCTCGGAGGAGAGGCTGCGCAGTACTTGCGGATCGCTGCTGGCCCACTGCCTGAGATCAAAGCCGCCTTTGATCAATGAGGCGCGGAGTTTAATCAGGAGAGCCTCGGCTTCTTCTTGGGTTGAAAGGCTTTGTAGACAGTTGTCTACGTAGAAGCTGTTCTTTACGCTGTGTCGGACCTCTTCGTCCGCTGCTGGGTCCTCTGCTACATGTTTCTGTAGTGCAAATGTAGCACAGCAGGGGCTGCACGTCGTTCCGAAGGGGAGGACTTCCCATTGGTAGATGGCTGGGTGCTCATCTCCTGGCTTCTCTCTCCATAGGAACCGTAACAGGGGCTTGTCCGCCTCTACTAATCTCACCTCAAGTTCAAGTTCTCAAGTTCTTTAATAGTTGTCATACAGAAGTACAGAATACTTTCATACAAAATGCTTCTTACTGTTACGCTCCAGAGACTGTGCTAGACAAGATAGTATCAAATAACATAATAACATAATATAGCATGAATTTAGAAGAAGAATGAGGTCACAGTTGTTCGGTATAGACATATGTACAATGTTCTGAGTTACCATATAATATACAATACACAATACTATGCAGTGTACTAATGTACAGTACTATCTAGTGCAAAGCAGAAATGGGATGAGGTACAATTTTAGGTACAATTTACAGTAAGGTGTACGAGTTGTAGTGCAATCCTTCATCCATAAATATAAAGTGTGGGGAGTGGGTGCTACAGTGTGTTTGTTTAAAGTGGGTGTGTGCTATAAAGTGTGTGTAGTGGGTGCTACAGTGTGTTTGTTTAAAGTGAGTGTGTGCGTGTGGATGTGTGTGCTATGTGTGTTTGGTGGTTGTTGTTGTGTAGTGTTCATTCATTGTTCGTTTAGCAGCCTGATGGCCTGGGGATAGAAGCTACTTCTGAGTCTTTCTGTGCTCGCCTTGAGACTCCTGTGTCGCTTGCCTGACGGCAGCAGTTCAAAGAGGCAGTTGTTCGGGTGGCTCGAGTCCTTAATAATTCTCTTAGCCTTCCCCTTGCAACGCTTGTTGTAAATGTTCTGGAGAGTGGGGAGCCCCCCTCCAATTGTGCGTTCGGCTGAACGTGTCACTCTTTGTAGTCTGCTTTGGTCTTTTGCAGTGCTATTCCCAAACCAGGAGGTGATGTTGCCGGTCAAGATGCTCTCTATTGTACATGAGTAGAAGTTCTTAAGGATCTTCTGGCTGACTTGGAACTTCCTTAGGCGCCTGAGGAAGTAGAGGCGTTGTCGTGCCTTCTTCACCACACTGTTAATGTGTATGGTCCATTTCAAGTCCTCGGATATGTGGGCTCCGAGGTACTTGAAGCTGTTGACTCTCTCAACCGGTGCCCCGTCGATGCTGAGGGGGCTGTAGTCCTTGACCCCCGACCTCCTGAAGTCCACAATCATCTCCTTTGTTTTGCTGACGTTCAGGGAGAGGCTGTTTTCCTGGCACCATCCCGCCAGGACCTTGACCTCTTCCAGGTAGGCCCTCTCGTCGTTGGCAGAGATCAGGCCCACCACCACTGTGTCGTCAGCAAATTTGACGATTGTATTGCTACTCCGCTGAGCCACCCAGTCGTGTGTGTACAGGGAGTAGAGGAGGGGACTCAGAACACAGCCCTGGGGGGCCCCTATGTTGAGGGTGATGGATGAGGAGGTGCAGTTGCCTGCTCTCACCACCTGGGGTCTGCCAGTCAGGAAGTCCAAGACCCACTGGCAGAGGTCATAGCCCAAGCCCAGGTCCCTGAGCTTGGCTATGAGTATGGAGGGGACTATGGTATTGAATGCCGAGCTGTAGTCGATGAATAGCATTCTCACATAGTTCCCCTGCCTCTTGTCCAGGTGTGATGCTGCTGTGTGCAGCACATGGGATATGGCGTCCTCCGTGGACCTGTTGGGGCGGTATGCAAATTGCAGGGGGTCCATGTTGATGGGGAGGGAGGAGCAGATGTAGCCCTTTACTAGCTTCTCAAAGCACTTCATGGCTATGGAGGTGAGAGCTACAGGGCGGTAGTCGTTGAGGCAAGCAGGCTTGGATTTTTTGGGTACAGGGATAATAGTGGACATTAAAGGAACATTCCTTTAATGTCCCCGCTGATGGCCACCTTTTCCTGGCGGAAGCGGAGTAGAACGCCGAGTAGGGAGGGGCCGAGTGTGGGACCGGGCAGTAACTCTTTATTCAGATTTTGGGATCCGATCTGGTAGCTGCAGTTAAATACTATGCGGTCTTTACCGTTGTGATGGACCTTGTGGTGAGGCACGTACCACGATTCAGTGGTCTGGTCAGCCTCTTTAATGTCCATCTTTGTGACGTGTCCCGCTGTGATGAGCTTCTCAATCTCAGCGCGGTATACACTCTCTTGGGCGGGGTTCTTGGCTAAGCGCCGCTCCGTGTTCAGCAGGTACCGTTCTGTGGCGTCTGTCTTGGCGTGGAAAGTAGGCATTCCTTCTCGCCGCAGGAGTGGCGTGGCGTATCTCAACACGCCGTTGACCGGGACTCTCTTGGTCCCTGTCTCGAGGAGGTGAATGGCGTAAATGTCATCTTTAGAGCGAATGTCTTTCTTTCCGTTCTTAAAGGGCATTTGTTCCAAGGTCCATGGCCGCTCTACGTGTTGCAGGAGTGCGGTTTCTCCCTCTGTGACTCGGGAGTGGAGACATCTAGTGGCTGTACTTCGGTTGAGAGATTTGGCGAGCGGGCCTTGGAGAGTCCATCCCAAACGGGTCTCGACTGCTGCAGGACAGCCTCGGGGTCCGGTATGAACCCGGTCTATCGGGACAATGAGGTCTGCATGGTCGGAGCCTATCAACAGGGTCGGCATAGCATTGTCTATGAGCGGGATCGGTAACTTGCGCAGATGTGCATATTTCTCCATCAGCTTGGCGACGGGGTATGTGTACCGCGACAGTCCTATTTCTTGGCTGGTGAAAGCGTCTGTAATCTGGTACCGTCGCTCAGGCTGGCCGCTTGCTGCGATAGAGAATGAGACATTCTCGCCCTTTATCGTCTTCAAATCTCGTCTTATTGTCCGAATTGTCATTTGGGTTTCGCTTCCCCGCAGCCCTAGCTGGGCCGCAGCGGAGGCGAGCAGAAGGGTCTTCTCTGACCCGTCATCGAGGACGGCGTAAGTGTCCAGGACTTTATTCTGGTAGCTTAGTGTCACACGCACTACTTTTAGGAGTACTCGGGCTCCACTGCTGCTGGCGGGATCGATGTACATGACACTCGCTTTGCTGCTGGATGGTGCGGGTGAAGGGCGCCGTCTGTTACTGTCGTGAAGTATGTCCAGATGGGCTCCATCGCACTTGGTGCACCTTTTCTTTAAGCGGCATTCGGCTGCCATGTGTGAGCGCGCACAGCGAAAACAGCGCTTGTTGGACTTTATCCATTGACTTGCTTCCTCCGCGTTCAGCTTGGGGAAGGAGTCACATTGCGCTAGCCAGTGTTCTTTCTCACAGTAGGGGCACACTATCTTCCACTTCTCCGTTCTGGAGGGGGTACTGTGGCTCCTGCTGCTCGGTACTGACCCCGATTGGTGCATCACAGTCACCGATCTTCTTCCATCATTTAGTCGTCTGGTTCCTTCTCTGGAGCCAGGGGTGCTCCGTCCGAATGTATCTAGCTGTAGGCTGCTGACTTCTCTCGCCAGGAAGTCTGCTAGATCGAGGAGGTTCGGTTCGGGGCCATTCGGGTCTCGGTGGTCCCTCTGTCGCCTAAAACGCTCCTGTCGAGCGGGCGGCAGCTTCTCCAAGATCCTTTCCACATTTGAGTTGGCGTAAAGTTCATGCCTCCCCTTCTCTCTCTGCGCTCCCAACATCCCTACCAGGGACTGCACTCTGATGGACAGGTCGTCCAGTGCTCGATTGTCTATTGCTGGGGGTAAGCGGTCGATGTGTCGGATCTCCTGGATCACGTAATCCCATATGCGCCCATACCTCTGGTCCAATGCTACCAGCGCTGCTGTGTATGGGGTGGTGGAAGTCGCGTAGGCGAGCGCTATATTATGTGCGCGGGGCACCTTTAAGTGCTTCAGTAGGATGGCGTATTTATGGCGTTCATCCAATACATCCACCAACATGGTCTCCAGACACATGCGGAGTTCCGTATACTGGGCCCGGTTCTCTTGGGTGAAGTCGGGTACCATAGGCGGGCCAATGTATGACGCTGACTGTGGATACATCGGCGAGCGTTGGGGGAGAGGCCTCCTAGGCGAGTCTCCTCCCGCTCCTTGGTATGGGCTGGTACCGGCAGTGTACCATGGCCCGCTTGTCCAGGTGCTGTTCCTCGGTGCGGGACCTCGTCTGTTGGTCAAGTTCAGGGTTGTTTACTCGGCTAGGGGATGCCGCCCTGGAGGTGTGTCTAGACGAGTTCCTGGAGCCTCTGGCGGAGGGAGAGGGTGTTGTCCGTCTGATCAGCTGTTCTATTAGTTGCGCTTGCTGTCTGTCGCGCTCTGCGTCCCGTAGAGCACCAGCAGCTTCTCGCTGGCTGTCTGCTCGGTCTCGGGCCACATTCTCTTCTCTCTGAATGCGTCTTAGTTCTAGACGTATATGCTCTTCTTCGCTCCGCTGCTGGATCTGCAGTCGGTCGCGTTCAGCAGCGGCGTTCAGGCTGATGAGGAAGGCCTGCTGTAGGGTCCTCTCTGCCTCGCTGGGAGAAGGCGGTTGTATAGGGGAGCCTTCCCTCGGGGTACTCCTTGCGGAGCCTTGGAGCTCTATCTCCACGGTGCTCTCCCCATCTTCTTCCGTGCCGAGTTCTCTCTCGGTAGCGTTGTATTCCTCCCGGGACTCATCGGGGACTACTTCTTCAGTACTGGCGGGGTGTGAAGTCATGTCTGGTTCCCACTGGTCCCCACCGTGAACTTGGTCAGTTACATTAGAACCCGTAGGGGCCTCTATGGTCGGGGTAGTCTGGGCGTTGGGGTTAGACATACTTTTACTTTCTAGTTTTACCGCGTTTACTGTTAGTAGAAGACTAGGTTGTTGACTGACAGCGTAAGCCTCTAAGTACTGAGGGAGCCGTCGTTCGCGCTGCGGGCGTTGGTTAGGAGGATCGTTTCGTGGAGTGTTCATCATAGGCCATTTCAATATTAATAACACTATATTAATATTACACTAATTACCCTCCGGCTCGAAGGACCAATTGTAACTGAGGGGTACAATTCCCTGACTGTATTACTAGATATGATACTTACTACCACTACCTTTGTACTTAATATTCGGCCACCCAGTACACGGCATAAATATATTATGATGAACACTGTCACGTAGATGAAACGGATCCAACACAAATGTATGAATTAGAAATAGGTCTTTATTTCTACACAGCGATGGTGTGTAGAGCAAGCACTTAATCAAATCAATCACATTTATGAATGGAATTAGTATGCACTTTTATGGCAAGAGTATTCGTCGGTATATCAATAGAGAATGTCCAATCTCTGAAGGCGCAGGTGGTACATATACGACCTGGAATAGTTTAAGGAATAACAGCAATGGTACTTTAATGATTATATACTGGATACACTAGGGGGGGTTAATCCGGTCGCTTGTAAGCCGACAGGAGTAGGAGGGGGGGGGGGGGTAGAATCCGGCTGCCTCATCCGGCCAAGGGTATCCCAGGTGAACCCACTGTAGTGCCGTTCAATGCGCCGGCGATCCTTGGACCACAGATGAAAGCAGATGGACTCTTTGTGGGCCGGCTCTCTCCGGTCCACGGAGGAGAGACGTGAAGCGACCTCGTCTTGCAGAGCGTCTCCTCACCTTGCGTCCTCTCCAGGGGGGGGGTTCCAACACACGGCAGTGTCGGGGGTCTTTATCCATGGAATAATCAAAGTATACAAAGCATAATCCGTGCCTGGGAAGGCGGGCTGTCGTCGGTAGAATAATCCGGTATACAGGTCCACTCGCTCGTCGGCTCTGAGGCTCCTCGGGTGCAGCTTCACGTGGGGTCAACCACCCTGGGTAAGCAGCCAGTTCTCTGCCCGAAACGATGGGGTGCTGACTACGGTAGTATTCTCACCGCACGAAGCACTATATATTAACAGACTATTATTAGCTTAATAGACTACGTCCAACTCGACGATATAGTGCCAAATATGACTATTCAAATATTAATATACACGATGTCTCAATACCGATGGTAGGCGAACTTGGCCTTACTCCCACACGTGGCGTCGCGGGGAGGCTTTACGTCTGTGACTCTATTGGAGGGTAAGAAACTGGACTGAAAAGAAAGTCCTACTTTAGTAGCGCAGTATATATACGCACTATGAACAAATAGTCCCATTAGTGGTGCGGTAGTCAGATTCCTACGCGGAACTAGGACTTGTTCGTACATGTGGAGCGGTACGTTTGAACTGGGTCTGAGGGGTATGGCAGCCTGGCACCAAGGTCTCGACCAATAGTAGAATGGAGACTATTATGGGATGTTCAGTAGGCTAGAATGGATATTCAATGCATATTGTACAAGGAATATACAAGGGATATCAGGGAATATTAGAGAATATACAAATACAATTAAATATATATATATAAATAAATATATATATTCGGTTTAATCTGGCCCTTCACAACATTAACGTTACCTTGGCTAAAGTTGGGACTATTCATAATCCAGCTGCAGACCTGCAAGCAAAGTACAGCAAGTTGGCAAAGGAGTATTCCAAGGTAAATAACTTTTTCACCAGTAACGTTACATTCTTTGTATTTACATCTAGCTCGCGTTAGCTAGTGGCTAACCTATAGCTCACGCTAATGTGGTCACTGATCGACCTCTCGCACACAATTAATGACATGTTGCGGACAGCCATACCGGTGACAATGTTTAGCTTTTAGTCAGTGGCGGCCCGTACTATCTACTGTTGGGTGGTCGCAGCCAGGGGGTTCACGTTAGGTCGAGTTGAAAATGTAACGTTAATAAATGCTCTGGAGCAATCTCTCTCTCTGTCTCTCGGATCAATCCAATAAAATAATTAACACATGTATATGTTGTCATTTTAAACAACTCACCATTCATTCATTATGCATCAGCAGCAGCAAAATTAATGTTATAGTTCACAACACAGCAGCGCGTTTTGAAGCGCTATTATCATCTCAGCAAGCACCAGTCAATACTTTCCGTAGCCGCATTTCTCGGAGACACAGGAACACAGCGATGAGAGAGCGAGAGCGAGAGAGAGAGAGCGAGAGAGTGTTATGGTTTGACACCGACCCCAAACGCAACGACACAAGAGAGTAGGATTCAGAGTTGCCAAAAACAAGGGCTTGTTTATTAAGACTAAATAAACAGCACAGACTTGGAAGAGTTCAAACAAAGACTGGAATACAAGCAAGGATGAATGTTGCTGCTCTGCAGCTTCTCCCGGGATGGTAGTCAGGGGAAGCAGACGCTGACGTCAGAGCCGCTCTGCAGACTTCTCTCGGCAGAATCTCCGAGGTGGTTTGCGGGACCGAGAGAGAGAGAGGGAGCGAGTTAACTCAGAGTGCAGGTGGAACAGAGCAGGTGAACAGGAGAGGTGACTTGTACCCGAAAACAGAGTTATCCAAGTGACTGAATCTTCTGTGTAATATACACACTGTGAGTAACGTTCCAAACACAATCCCAAGTGATAGATATCTTCGGTGCAAAATAAACACTGTGAGCGAAGTCCCAAAATACAAATCCAAAGTGATAATATCTTCGGTGTGTAAACACACAGTGGGAGATGTTAGGCCAAAATATTATCCCAATGAAACAATCCAAAAAAGGCTAAACGCTGGGTGAGTGACTGTCTGATAAAAAGCTGGAAATCTTCAGTGTTATATAAACACACGAAAAACGGAATTGGATCAAAGACAGTCATAAAAAACTCACCCAGGCGTTGTGCGTAAAGAGCGTTGGAACAGAATGGAGCGAGCGCGTCGCCTCGGGGAAAGGGTGTCCAAGAGGAATGCTTCTTGAATATCCTTGGAGGCAAAGCACAGGGAAACAACAGCAGGCAGCAGGAACGGCGAATGCAACTGAAATATCAAAACGATCCAACAAAACTTGAATGGGGAAACGGGGTATAAATAATACGGGAATGCTTGATTGACAAGCAGTGACAGCTGAGGGATGTGATTGATAAGCGTGTGGACGGGGGAGAACCAATCAACGACGTCTCTGGGAAGAAGCGTGTGAATAGGGGAATGAAATGATTAAACGAAAACAAATGGAAACAGAGCGAGTAGGCTTAAAGGAAACAGAGCGAGTAAGTGAGCAAAGGACAAAACCTCACAGTACCCCCCCCTCCACGGGAGCCACCCGGCGACCAGGCCGACCCGGCTCGCCAGGATGGGCACGATGGAAGTCAGTGATCAAGCCGGGATCCACGATGAGCTGCCGGGAGACCCAGCTACGCTCCTCAGGGCCGTAACCCTCCCAGTCCACCAGGTATTGGAACCCCCGGCCCCGCCGACGAACGCCCATCAACCGGCGGACCTGCCACTGGGGGTGACCATCCACCAACACGGGAGGCGGAGGATCAGGAGCTGGAGGCATAAGGGGACTGAGGGAGACGGGCTTAACCCGGGAGACATGGAACATGGGGTGAATGTGCATGGACGCAGGAAGTTTCAGGCGTAGGGCCGCCGGACTGAGTACCTTCAGGACCTCGAAAGGTCCGACGAAACGGGGGTTGAGCTTCTTGGCCGAGGACCGAAGCGGGAGGTCCTTTGCGGAGAGCCACACCCTTTGCCCAGAGAGGTAAGTCGGCGCAGGAACCCGGCGCCGGTCGGCACCACGACAGGCGCGCTCAGATGTCCGGAGCAGCGCGGTCCTGGTGATCTCCCAAACTCGTCGGCAGCGGTCGAGGTGGTCCTGCACGGAGGGAACTGCCACTTCCGCCTCCTGTGCGGGGAAAAGAGGGGGTTGGTAGCCCAGGGAAACCTCAAATGGTGAGAGGCCGGTGGCGGAACTGACCATTGAATTGATGGAGTATTCAACCCAGGGAAGGAAACGGCTCCAGGATGCCGGTCTCTCGGCTGCCACACACCGAAGAGCAGACTCCACGCTCTGGTTCATCCTCTCCGTCTGTCAGTTAGTCTGGGGATGATAACTAGAGGAAAGACTGACCGTCGCCCCCAATCCCTTGCAAAAGGCCCGCCATACCTGGGAGGTGAACTGGGGCCCCCGGTCAGAGACGATGTCCTGGGGAAACCCATGAAGGCGGAACACGTGGTGAGTCAGGAGGTCCGCCGTCTCGGCTGCCGAGGGAAGCTTGGAAAGGGCCACGAGGTGAACCCCCTTGCTGAATCGATCCACCACGGTCAGAAGGCAAGTGTTCCCCTGGGAGGAGGGAAGACCTGTGACGAAGTCTAGCGCCACATGTGACCAAGGACGGCTTGGAGCGGGAAGTGGCTGTAAGAGCCCGGAGGATGCCTGGTGTGAGGCCTTGCTGCGGGCACAGACCGCGCAGGCCAATACGAACTCCTTGACGTCGTTCCGCATGGTGGGCCACCAGAAACGACGAGCCAGGAAGGAGAACGTGCGATGGACGCCAGGGTGGCAGGCGAACCGGCTGGTATGGCCCCAAAGCAGTACCCGGGACCGGACAGAGTCGGGGACGAAGAGACGACGAATAGGAACGTTGCTTGGAGCACGCTGGAAGCGTAGGGCACGTCTAACCACACCCTCGATGCCCAAGGTGATGGCTCCAACCACTCGGGCCTCCGGGAGGATGGGAGTAGGGTCCTCAGAGGGTGGAGCCCCCTTGGAGTGTAACCGGGACAGGGAGTCGGCCTTCGTGTTGCGGGAACCGGGGCGGAAGGTCAGCGAGAAGTCGAACCGACTGAGGAAACTGGCCCATCTCGCCTGCCGACCGTTGAGGCGCCTGGAAGCGCGGATGAACGTCAGGTTCTTGTGGTCTGTCCAGATGGTAAAAGGCTCCTCGGCCCCCTCTAGCCAATGACGCCACTCCTCCAACGCAGCCACGACCGCCAGCAGCTCCCGATTGCCGGTGTCGTAGTTCCTCTCGGCAGGGAGGAAACGACGCGAGTAGAAGGCGCAAGGATGTACCTTCTGGTCCGAAAGAGAACGTTGGGATAGGACAGCGCCCAGTCCAGTATCCGAGGCGTCCACCTCCACAATGAACTGTCTCTTGGGGTCAGGGTGGAGCAGGATAGGGGCGGAAGTGAACCTCCCCTTGAGGGAGCGGAACGCAGCACATGCCGCTGGGGACCAGTCGAACGGCAGAGCGGGGGAGGTCAGCTTGGTAAGTGGCTCCGCCACTTGACTGTAGTTCCGGATGAACCTTCGGTAGAAGTTGGCGAACCCGAGGAAACTCTGTAACTCCTTCCGAGTGGTGGGTTCAGGCCAATCCTCCACAGCTTGGATCTTGCGAGGATCCGCTCGGGTCAAGCCCTTCTCAACGATGAAGCCCAGGTAGTCGACGGAGTCGGAGTGGAAACGGCACTTCTCCGCCTTGACGAAGAGCCGATTGTGGAGGAGGCGCTCCAGCACACGGCGAACATGCTGGATGTGTTCCTCGAGGGTCCTGGAGAAGATGAGGATGTCGTCCAGGTACACCACCACGAACACCTCCAGCATGTCACGAAGGACGTCGTTCATGAGTGCCTGGAATACCGCCGGGGCGTTGGTGAGGCCGAACGGCATCACTAGGTACTCATAGTGGCCCCTGGGAGTCTTGAAGGCGGTCTTCCATTCATCGCCCTCACGGATACGGACAAGATGGTAGGCACTCCGGAGGTCCAGCTTGGTGAAGACGGAGGCCTGGGTCAGTGGCTCGAAGGTGGAGTTCATGAGAGGTAGAGGGTACTTGTTCTTGATGGTGATCTCGTTGAGCTGGCGATAGTCGATGCAGGGTCGCAGGTCCCCATCCTTCTTACCAACAAAGAAGAAACCGGCCGCCACCGGGGAGGAGGAAGGCCGAATGAGTCCTGCTTCCAATGACTCAGAGATGTAGAGATCCATCGCCTTCTTCTCCGGAACGGTCAGACTGTAGAGGCGGCTGCCGGGAAGGGGAGCCCCTTGGCGGAGGTCGATGGCGCAGTCATAGGGGCGGTGAGGTGGAAGGGCCTGAGCCCTGGATTTACTGAAAACCTCCAAGAGGTCGTGGTACTCGGGAGGTATGGACGAGAGGTCCGGAGGCGACTCACCAGCGGGCCTCCGGGGCGGGGGACAGGACGCCGCCTGCAGACACAGGGCGTGACAGGAGGAGCTCCAGCCCTTGATGGTACCGGAGGACCAGGCGATGTGGGGCTCGTGCAGCGCGAGCCAGGGCCTACCCAGGACCTCCGGGACAAGGGGGGATTGGGTGATGAGGAACTGGATTCTCTCGACGTGGTTCCCAGCGATGGTCAACACGACTGGGCCGGTGCGTTGAGAGATGTCGGCCAGGCGGTGTTGGTCCAACGAAAAGATCTCCAAGGGCCTCACAAGGTCCTCAAGTGGAATGTTGGCTCGGGTAGCAAACTCGAAGTCGAGGAAATTCTCGTCTGCCCCAGAGTCGATGAGGGCCTCCACCGTGGCTCGTTGGTCCCCCCAGGCCAGGGTGACGCTCATCAGATGGTCAGGTGGTGCGCGGCTCTGGGAATGGGAAAAACGGCTCACCAGGATTTCCCGGGGTCTCGGCGAGCCTGATCTTTTGGCCGGGTGGGGCAGTCGGCGATTCGGTGTCCCTCCCTTCCGCAGTAGAGGCAGAGACCAGACCTGAGCCTTGCCTCACGCTCCGCCTGGCTCAGATGAGAGCGTCCCAGCTGCATGGGTTCCTCCTCGCGAACCGAACGGGAGGACCCGCTACCACCAGTTGTGTTGAGGACAGGGCGTCCAGGAGTGACGTCATGCGTCCGGGGAATCCGGGGTACCTCAGGAGGTAACAGTCGGGTCCTCTCGCGCCTTCTCTCCTGGAGGCGTCCGTCGATGCGGATGACGAGGCTAAACAGGTCCTCGAGGGAGTCGGGCACCTCCCGGGTAGCGAGCTGGTCCCGGACTGCGTCACTGAGCCCCCTCAAGAAGGTTAGGCGAAGTGCAGGGTCGTTCCATCCACTCTCCACCGCCGCCAGTCGAAACTCCAGGACGTAGTCAGTTACCCTGCCGCTCCCCTGTCGGAAGGTCCCCAACCGGGCTCCAGGGTCCAGACCTCGGGCTGGATGGTGGAACACTCTGCGGAGCTCCGCCACGAAGTCTGGATAGGAGAAAACAAAATCTGCATCCATTGCCCAGGAGGAAGTGACCCACTGGGCAGCATGGCCTGAAAGCAAGTTCGTCATATAGGCCACTTGGGACCCTCTAGCAGTAAAACGGCTTGGTTGATGACGGAAAACCAACTCACATTGCATGATGAATGTGGCACACTCCTCGGGATTGCCGTCGAACAGCCGTGGGACGGAGAGACGGGGTTCCCGAGGTGCGGGATCTGCTGGGGCTGCGGGGAATGCTCCTGAAGGATGTGAGGGAAGTAAAGCATTAACGGTGTCGCTCAGCGAGTGAAGCTGAACGAGAATACCAGATTGTTGTCCCGCCAGAGCGGCCAGTGACCCTTGAATAGGCAGGACCTGTTCCCTGAGATCCTGCACCGCAGCCGCAGCCCTCTCTAGTTGGTGGCTGTGATCCTTGGTCAACTCGACTTGAATAGCAAGTGCGGTTCTGACCCTCTCTGTGTCGGCTGGGGTCGTCATTTTGGTTGGATCGTAATGTTATGGTTTGACACCGACCCCAAACGCAACGACACAAGAGAGTAGGATTCAGAGTTGCCAAAAACAAGGGCTTGTTTATTAAGACTAAATAAACAGCACAGACTTGGAAGAGTTCAAACAAAGACTGGAATACAAGCAAGGATGAATGTTGCTGCTCTGCAGCTTCTCCCGGGATGGTAGTCAGGGGAAGCAGACGCTGACGTCAGAGCCGCTCTGCAGACTTCTCTCGGCAGAATCTCCGAGGTGGTTTGCGGGACCGAGAGAGAGAGAGGGAGCGAGTTAACTCAGAGTGCAGGTGGAACAGAGCAGGTGAACAGGAGAGGTGACTTGTACCCGAAAACAGAGTTATCCAAGTGACTGAATCTTCGGTGTAATATACACACTGTGAGTAACGTTCCAAACACAATCCCAAGTGATAGATATCTTCGGTGCAAAATAAACACTGTGAGCGAAATCCCAAAATACAAATCCAAAGTGATAATATCTTCGGTGTGTAAACACACAGTGGGAGATGTTAGGCCAAAATATTATCCCAATGAAACAATCCAAAAAAGGCTAAACGCTGGGTGAGTGACTGTCTGATAAAAAGCTGGAAATCTTCAGTGTTATATAAACACACGAAAAACGGAATTGGATCAAAGACAGTCATAAAAAACTCACCCAGGCGTTGTGCGTAAAGAGCGTTGGAACAGAATGGAGCGAGCGCGTCGCCTCGGGGAAAGGGTGTCCAAGAGGAATGCTTCTTGAATATCCTGGAGGCAAAGCACAGGGAAACAACAGCAGGCAGCAGGAATGGCGAATGCAACTGAAATATCAAAACGATCCAACAAAACTTGAATGGGGAAACGGGGTATAAATAATACGGGAATGCTTGATTGACAAGCAGTGACAGCTGAGGGATGTGATTGATAAGCGTGTGGACGGGGGAGAACCAATCAACGACGTCTCTGGGAAGAAGCGTGTGAATAGGGGAATGAAATGATTAAACGAAAACAAATGGAAACAGAGCGAGTAGGCTTAAAGGAAACAGAGCGAGTAAGTGAGCAAAGGACAAAACCTCACAGAGAGAGAGACTCACTGTTTAGTTTAAACGTCCAGGGCAGGAGGGCTTGATAAAGTGTATAATCCACTGTCCCACAGTCCCAGACTGTTGATGTATATCCAGACCAGACCACTGTCCAGACTGCATCCGCCATATTATAGCTTCTTGTTAGCCAAGTGTTAGCACCACACAACACAAGTACTGTGATTATTTCTTTGCCCATTTCCGCGCCGAACAGACTGCAAACTACCTGGCGTTCTATCGCCATGCTCTAAGACAAACTCTAACCTTAACCAACTTTGAAAGAGTGCCTAAGCTTAACCGTCGAAAGAACTTGCCGTCACGCTCTAAGACAAATAGCTGCATCACAACAACACAAGTTACACAACAGCTACAACAGAAACTGACGTCGGCCAATCAGAGAGCGTCTCCGCGAAATGCGGCTACGGAAATTATAGACGCTGCTAAGGCTGCTGGCTTAGACCGCTTCAAATCGCGCCCGGCTTCCAACATAATACATCATATTTCAACGCACAGCGCATTACGCACTGATTGGCTGCGACGGATACAGCGATGAAACAGTGCACGGCGTGCACGCGCACTCAGAGCGCTATTGCGTCTAGCCCGAGACGAGAGAAATAAGGCTAGGAGAAATGAGGCTACGGTAACGGAACGTGAGTCACTTCCTGTTCAGGAAAACGATTATTTATATTTGATATTATTAACGTTATATTGTGCATTGGAAACACAAACATACATAAAATGAGTAAATATTATTCATTTTAAACATGTTTATATTATTTATAGGGCTATAAAACAAAAAACAAAAAAAAAATATTTCTTGTTCATCTCTCTTTTAACCAGGGGGGGGGGGGGGGGGGGCGGCGCCCGAGCGCCCCTAGTGGCGAGCCGCCACTGCTTTTAGTGCCAAATGATAAGAGTCTGAGGCGGAGTCTCAAAAGAGAATGTTGAATATTTATTGTGCATTTAAGGGGAGACACTGCAGGTGAATAGGGTAAAAAAATTAACTAATAGATATCACAATGAAACTTCCCCAGTTGATTACTTATATTAAGACAAGACTTTTTTGTATTACAAGTTTTCTGAAATTGTATGTTTAAATATGCAAATGAGGCATGATCTACTTAAATATGCACTAATTTGCATATAATTCCAGGACAGAGATCTGAACATTGGATAAAGCCATTTTCAAAATTATAGTTTCATTTTGTTGACATATTAGAGCCAAAGGTTATTACAGAGGGGATTTTGGATAACTCTTTTTATCACTCCATAAATCAGAAAATACTCCATTCAGTCCATTTTTATGGTAAAATTCCATATTTCGCCATGTTTTTAGGAATAAAATGTGATATAAATCAGGGTATGAATGCGATATCAACAAACCCTTCTGTAAATACCTTCAGAACATAGATATGAATAGAACTGGAAGGTTTGGTGTATGTGAGTGCTACTGAAGTGGAGATTTCTGGCTCAGAGTATGAGGAAAAACTCTTAAAACTCATTTTCGGGAAAACGCCTTCAAAGTTCTGTATTGTAAAATGCCATACTTTTTTTTTTTAAACAGATATTTACAAACACAATACCTAATCAAACCATTAGTAATAGACAACCTAAACACATGCCTGATAATTGAATAATAATAATAATAATGTTATTGAACTGAACAGAACTACACACAGGCTACAAACAGTGTAGTACAGTGTAGTACCCCCTAATAGGCAAAACATATTTGAATAGATATCACTATGAAACTTTCCCAATTTGTTATGTACATATAAACTAAGAAAAAATATATTGCAAGTTTTCTGAAATTTATGTTTATATATGCAAATGAGGCACTTCCCCATTAAATATGTGCACATTTATGGATGCAATAAGGCAAAATGATGTAAAATAAACAACTAAATGTGTGTTATTGACGTTTTATTGTCACTAGTTTCATAGAAGACATGTTTAGGAAGCAAAATATAACAAAATCTCAAAATCAACAAAAAAAGTATATTTGACTATTCACCTCAGTGTCTCGCCTTAAAATCACAACAGAGCCTCTGCTACCTAAACGGAGCCTTCTGGAAGCAAGTGCAACAACACATAATGTCCGTGTGGAACCAATGTGCCAACAACCTTTCCGTGGGTGAAGCATAGTTGAGCATAGAACTTTTAATGATACTAATACTAATCTATACAATCACCTGTTGTTGAATAAATACCATTACTTTCTAGTTATTACTAAAAACAGTAAAACAGTAGCTGTAAAAAAGAAAAGAAAAAAAAAGTTTTATAATTTATATAATATTTTTTTTGTGTACAAAATCTAGACTAAAACAAAAAAGACACAATTGAGACAAAAACTGACTACGACTAAAATGCTCAGACATTTAGTTGACTAAAACTGACTAAACGAAAAATAAATGAAGATGACTAAATATGATGAAAACGAAAAAGGAGCACTTGACACATGACTAAGACTAAATCTAAAATGAAAATAGCTGCCAAAACTAACACTGGTCTACAGGATATGAAGATGTGGTCTTCTGGGCCTTCATTTGAGGAAGCTGTGGTTGAGGGATGGGTGGGGTCATTGGGTGGAGAGAGAGAGAGAGAGAGAGAGAGAGAGAGAGAGAGAGAGAGAGAGAGAGAGAGAGAGAGAGAGAGAGAGAGAGAGAGAGAGAGAGAGAGAGAGAGAGAGAGAGGGAGACATACCAGTTGTAAAGAGAGACAGGCCTACAGCACCATACGGACCAACTGCCTCCCCTACAGAAACATACAGACCGACCACCTCTCCTACAGTACCATACGGAACGACTCCACAGCTCCACAGCGTTCCACAGCGCTACAGGTGAGCTGTACTTTCTTGCCCCCCCCCCCAAGGTCAGTAGTCTCCTGTTCCTGACGCACACCTTGATCACAACCGTGGTGACTTTTCAATTGCAAACGCTTGAAGGAAAGAACTCACCCCAGTCCTTAACCAGCGATGCTAATTACGACAGGACAGCTGCTTCCATAGACGCCTGCGCAATAGAGCACGGGAAGCGGGTGCTCTACGACTATTGAACATGGGGGGGCAAACGCTGGTTTTGCTCCCCCACTTTTTGATCATATGAAAAATATGATATACCCCCCCCCCCCCCCATATATAAATCTAAGCATAACTAAGTAATTTCAATCAAATTAATAATACGCAATGACACTTAATAGCAAGTTTTTAAGTTTCCAAAGATTGTGTGACCCCCCACTTTAATGGTTTGATCCAGTGCCCACGGGCCACGGTTCGTCGGCATGACGTATACGACATGTTGGGGGAGGCGGCTTTTTCGAAAGCCCTTGAAAAATGCAGGCTGGATATTGGATAACATTGTGACTGGATTATTCTTCGGCGTTTACATCAAAATGGAGCAAATCATCATGTAAGTCGAACACTGTGACTGTATACTAAATGCGCAAACAGATTGAAACTGAATATTTCTCGTATGGTGAGCCTCGGCGCTGCTGCGCTGCACCGAGTGAATCCAGAGATACGGGATGGTGCGCAGGCGCTGTGATCACCCAACGGCGGAAATAATGCCGCTTTGAGCAGTTTATAAAAAAATATTAAAAATATTTATTAGCAACGCCGAGCTTTCAAACCATCCCGTATCTCTGTGCGAACCCCTCGTGCAACTGTGAGCACCTTTGTAATGTCTCTGTGATACTTGTATAACGAACGGTTCGGCCAGAACCAGTCCTTCATGGTAAATCTAGGTTGGTTTCCCATTGAGGAGCAAGTGACTGTGGATTCACTCGGTGCAGCACAGTCACGAAAGGGACATGGACCCTGATGTAAACAAGACAAACGTCTTTCTCTGGTCTGCATCGCCTTAACAATTGTGTGTATTGAGCCGTACTGTATTGTACCCATTCTGCAATCTGTTAAATAAAGTTTTCATTCATTCATACAGCCGCCGCGCTCACTGGGGCTATTGATAGCGTCAATTAGTTGTTGTTGTTGTTGTTGTTGTTGGTACTGCGCTGCGGATGTGAACGGGGCCGGAGGGGCTTTGGGAGGATGGGAAAGTTATTATTATTATTATTATTATAATAGTAATTGGCTATCATACGTGCCTAGCTAGCGTTAGCTAAAAGAGCCCTCGCAGTGAAGTTATTATTATTATAGCTATCATACTGCAATATAAACTGAGTTTTATAGTGAAAAGAGCAGCTTTATTTTGGTCAAGATTGAAGGCTCTATATTGCAGGAAATTGCACATACAGGTGTTCATTAAATGTTAAAAAATCTGCCGTGGAGGGGGTCGTGCCGGACACCCTCCAAACCACCCCTTGCACAAAAAAAAAAAAAGGTAAAAAAAAAAAAAAATACAAAAAAATTTTGCACCCCCACTTTCAACTATAACTAGGCGGCCATGGCTGCTTCAATAATAATAATAAATAATACACTTTATTTGTATAGCACTTTTCATATAGAAATTGCAGTTCAAAGTGCTTCACTGCAGTAAAAAATACAGGCATAAGCGAGCATAAAAAATATAGAGAGGTAGCAAGGTAAGGTAAATCACATCCCAATAGGCCTCTCTGTTTACGGTTTCATTCAGTAATACAAATAATAAAATAGAATAGACAGAGTAAACAAATGCGGTTTGATTCAGTTAAAAAATAGGAAATACTAAAAATAATAAAATAGAATAGACAGAGTAAAAAAGTGTGATAAAATAGTTCAATACAATATACAATAACATTCACAACAGAGCATCGCTCATAACACTTAATAGAACAACAGAGCAGTGCATCGCTCTTAACACTGTGGCAAATTACCATGGGGCACCGTTCATGTCTCTACACTAAAAGATGCGTCAGGAACTGCGACTACTGTACATTTTAGACATCACACTGAGTCTCTTATCAAGACAGACTGACAGGAAGACAGCGGCAAGAAGCAGGAAAAGGATAAAGGGATGTTTTTTCTATTTAGTTGTGTAGCAGTGGACGGTGGGAGAAAGTAGCCTGGTGTGTTTACTTGTTTAGTTTATGTCTAGTTAATGTCAAGTTTATATCTAGTTTATGTCTAGTTAATGTCAAGTTTATATCTAGTTTATGTGTAGTTTATGTGTAGTTTACGTCCACGGGGGCGATGGTGACTGTAGCTCCTCACAATGGTAAATTGACTACATTTATATAGTGCTTTTATCCAAAACAACTTATGCCTCACATTCACCCACTCACTCACCCATTCACACAGCGACGGCGGCAAGGTGCCAACCTGCTCATTAGTTAGGGGTTAAGTGTCTTGCTCAACGACCCTTCGAGACGCTGCTGGGAGGAGCCGGAATCGAACCAGGAACCTTCCGATTACCAGACGACTGCTCTACCTCCTTAGCCACTGTCGCCCTGACTGGTTATATCCTACTATACAGTACAGTAACACAGCCGTACAGTAAAATATAATTTGGAGAAGATATATTACAATTATATGTATCAATCTGTATGTATTTATATTTATATCGGTGGCTCTTTCACACAGTATACACAGTTATGTTGTCATATGTTGCCGTATGTTATTTTATTTCATACTTATCTTGTCTTGCACAGTCTCTGGAGCGTAACAGTAAGAAGCATTTTGTATAAAAGTATTCTGTACTTCTGTATGACAACTATTAAAGAAACTTAAACTTGAAACTCAACAGCATGGGACGGGCTGTACTATGTTTAGGTTGTTGTGAAACTATTGTGGAGAAGCAGCAATGGGCGGCTCCTCTTCCTCTTTTCACAATCTGATTCCCCACACTGTCTGTGTCTCTCTCTCTCTCTCTCTCTCTCTCTCTACCAGGCATGACGTACCTAAAGAAACCCCTGTCCAGTTGTGTCGGGTAGATGCTTTGTCTCCCTTCCAGCCTGTTGACCAACTTCACTAATGTTGACCGCGCTAAAGGTGTCAGCTCCAGCCGTTTGAGTGAGGCTGCTAGTCAGAGACCAGGCGGCCGGTGTGGTAGGCGGTCCAGTGAGGGTTCAGCCGTATCGCCCGGGCAGGGGGAGGAGACGGCAGGGATGGCGATGCCCCACAGCCACAGGCGGTCCCTCTCGGCGATCTCCACCTCCGACCCGACCTCGCCTTCTCGTCATCACGGCGGTCATCAGCGGGCGTGGTCGGCTGATCTGGGCGGGGGCGGGGCTTCCCGCGTCATCACCCTGAGGAAGAGTAAGACGAGACCCGATCCCCCCCTGCGCGGCACGTCCCTCCTCCGAGCCGACGCCTCCTCCACGCCGCCCTCTAAACGTCACTCCTGTCCCCCCGACAGCCTCTCCCTGGTGCCGCCCCCTTCCTGCCCCTCGTCACCGGTCGTCCCGACCTCAGCCATCACTGGCCCCTCCCCTCTGGGCTGCAGGCTGCGTCCCAAATCCTCCTCCTCCTCCCCCAGGGCGCGCACCGCCAGACTGTCTCTGCAGTTCCCTCCCTCCACCCTCGACCGTAGCGCTGACCCCGCCCCCGTCGGTGACTCCGCCCCACCCAGAGCCGCGTCGCACCGTCGCCGCCACTCCGACTCCTTCCTCCGGTCCCCGGCGACACAGTTGCCCGTGGTGACGGACGAGGACCTCAGCGTCGTGCGGCTCCGCCCGGTCGCCCGCGTGCCCGGTGATGTCGTCTTCCGAGAGGGGGAGGAGGACGAGGAGATGACGGCTCTGGGTTATAAGGTGCCACCACCCGTCGCCGTCAAATCGGCCGCCGCTAAATGGCTGGCGTACCTCATCACCGAGACACTCCCACTTCCTGCCCCGCCTCCGTCTCCAGCCAACCAGGGGGAGGCAGTTTACATGATGATAAGGAAGTCCTCCCACCAGTCAGAGCACCACAGCGGTAGAGAGGCCACTGAGAGCGGTAGGCACGCTCAAGGTTTGCACGTCTCAAGCAGTGCTGTTATATCAGCCCGATCTCACTTACAATATGTACATTATGTTATAGCAATACATCATAATACGTATTGTATTTAAAATGTACAATGTGTATGTATTTGTGTAATATGTAGGATATATATTTAAATATATATATATATATTTATAATAATAATAATTGTACTTTTTTAGGGCATTTCTGCTTTATTGGGTAGGACATTTAGTGACAGGAAATCAGGGGTAGAAAACAAAGGTCTTGGGTTGGATTCAAAGCCAGGATGTTTTTGCGATTACGTGGTATGAATCCTACTGTTACCTTAAACTAACCGTAACCGTTTAACCCTAACCTTAACGTTAACTTCATATTGAACGTTAAAACTAATCTTAACCGTAGCTATAATCATAGTATTGCTGTGTATGTATCAAGGTGAGTGGGTGGCTTAGTCTAGTGGTGAAAGCACTCCCACATGACCACAATCATTGATGGATTGACTCCCGGTCACGGTGTTTGTTTTGGACTTTTGCAGATACAAAACGTAAATAATATAATTTATACAATATGTAAATATATTACTTATGGCTATAACATAACCTACATTATGTGCCTTTTTTGTGGCCGACTAGTACTTTATTTACGCTTTATGATGAGACCGTGTTGGTTATATACATGTCACATTTGTGTGTGATCTTGTAGTCATGTAGTGATCAATTGTCTCTTTGAGGACATTACACTTAAATGAATGCAGTGTCATCATGTAATCTAATCTAATCTAATCTCAATATCTGCACCAGAGTTCAGCAATCTGGTGTGATTGACATGTCATCTTGTCCTCTCAGAAGCCAGCTGCAGGGCTCGAGACAGCGCCCCTTCTGTGCCAGTGGATATGGAGAGGAAGAGGAGGAGCCTCCCTCTGCCGGTGCCCCCAAAACCCGGAACGGAGCGTGAAGGTGGGTTTTACCAACTGGGTTTTGACCCATTACACGAGGAGACACTGAATGAGAGAAGGGGTGGGGGCGGACCGCCACAGATGAGTTGAGGAGACTGAGTTGTAACTGTGTGAACTAGCAGTAAGTTAACAAGGGCTGGTCAATATATTGATAGATATTGAATGTCGTCTGTGATAATCCTATTGTGTTTTTTTTTATACACAATTGTATTGTCTAAATCAAAATGACAGTTTCAACTGGTTGTATCACACTTTCCATACAGGGTCAATATGACTGGTCAGGTTTGAGTCTAGAGGGTCAGGGTTGAATCTGGAGGGTCAGGGTTGAGTCTGGAGGGTCAGAGTTTAGTCTAGAGGGTCAGAGTTGAGTTTGGAGGGTCAGGTTTGAGTCTGGAGGGTCAGTTTGAGTCTAAAGGGCCAGAGTTGAGTCTGGAGGGTCAGGGTTGAGTCTGGAGGGTCATATTTGAGTCTGGGGGTCAGGTTTTAGTCTAAAGGGGCAGAGTTGAGTCTGGAGGGTCAGGGTTGAGTCTGGAGGGTCAGGTTTTAGTCTAGAGTCAAGGTGAGTAGATGTAAAAGGTGAAAACAACAGATGAATAGGCTGTGCTGAAACAGGGTAGTAATGTAGATACAATGTAACACAGTTGACCAATAGTGACAGTGTTGACTGCTGGCAACAGTATCGACAAATAGTACCAGTGCTGACGAGCAGTAACAGTATTTGACTGGTAAGGCCAGAGTTAAAGGATGGGTTAAACACTGTCTGCAGGGTGCGATTCACGAGGGGAGCCCGGTCCGCTATAGCTCCCCTAGATCAGACATCAGCTCCCCTGCAAACTTGATTTGCGATTTTTTGGGGGGTCTCTAAATTACTATTATATATTATTCACTGACAGTGAAGCTGACAGAGCAGCAGGAGGCGGGAATCGGATCATCTACAGGCGCAATTACACCTGCGGCTGGTGCTGCTCCGGTGGCCGTGGGGACTATTATTAGTTAAATATAAATCATTGTTTTGAGATTCACGTCACTCACAGTGGTGACTGTGGTGGGCGTCAGCGTCACTGCAGGCAGCCAATGTATCGATTCGTCGCAGCCAATGTAAATGCAGCAAGCAAATAAATGTAGCCTATTAGGGTCTTCAAATATGATATGAAATATGGGCGCGTTTCCTAGTGGTCGAAGCAAGCTCAGTGACTCGTCAGTCGAGAAAATAATGCTTGGGACCAGGAGTATTTCATATTGTTAGTAAGTCAGGAGTCTGAGAGATAATCATCTCTATCTAACTAAATAGATACTTTTTTTTATCATGGAATGTGCTGTGGAAGCCCCGTCCAGACGGCCGGACGGTAAGTGAGTTGTCTAGGCTACAGACTAGTAACGTCTGCGATTACACAGTCCGACTCCTGAGCACTCCTCGCTGAGAGGCGCGCCGCGCGCGCGCACCCCCCCCCCCCCCCCCCCCCGCGCCGCGTACCCCCCCCCCCCCCCCCCCCCCTACGCGGCTCACCCAAAGATTATGCTATGGGTCGCACACTAACTGTCTGGCTCAATGTCGACAAGTACAGCCCATCATTTCACCGATAGCTTTAGGATGGAGAAACTCCGCTCACCACCAGGCTCCAATACACTCCAAATGGGGCAATTGTTTTACCAAAACCACAATTACATGTAATTTCCCAAAACAGGAAGGAAGCTCACAGTACAATCAGATGTGTCCTCATATGTTCCTCATATGAGTCCTTTAACTTGACTGAAGGTAACAGTTATAATGAGTCCTTTAACTTGACTGGAGGTAACACCAGTTATAGTGAGTCCTTTAACTTGACTGAAGGTAACAGTGTGGGCTGTTTCTTTTGTTTTATCCCCAGCAGGGTGGCGTGAGGACGACGATCTCACGGAGAGGGCCACGGTTTCATTTCTGAAGAGGCTGAGCCTGGCACAGCAGCACTGAAGACCTCTTTACCGCCACCTACAGGTCACCAGACACTTCTTATTTATTTAACCTTTATTTAAACAGGCAGGTCAATTAAGAACAAATTCTTATTTACAATGACGGCCTGGTGAGAGGACAAAAGAGCCTCTCGAATATACCCACTGAAGTCAGACAAACAAACAAAGCGCAGCACCGCATTCTCACCGCTTGCCTAGAGGTCACTGTTTGACGACGTTACATAGTCTACCTTTTAAGTCCTTGGAGAGATCAATCTGCATTAGTGATTATTCGTTTGGTTTGACCCTCTCTTTCTTTCACTCCGCCCAGTGAGCTGCTGACCGTGGAGATGGCAGACGATGTCTGAGGTCAGCGGTACAGGGGTTTGAAATGGATCCTGAAACCAGAGCCTCACCAGGACCTCCTGCTGCCAAACCAATAACGAAACTAGACAACAACATCTTACTGGGGGCTCCTTACTTAGAAGAAGATTACTTTATTGTCAATGTACACAAGGCCATTTAAATGTGTCTTTTCCCATATCCCTCCTAGTTACACATACACACAGTTCTCATATCCCTCCTAGTTACACATACACAGTCCTCATATCCCTCCTAGTTACACATAGACACAGTCCTCATATTACACATACACAGTCCTCATATCCCTCCTATTTACACATAGACACAGAGTATGCATTGCACACATATGCATTTCATCAGAGAGGTGCAGCACCCCTGGAGCAGTTTTGGGGTTCAGTGCCTCAAGAGTACTTAGGCAGAGATGGTGGGCACTGTATATGTAATACCAGCCACCCTTCAGTCACCTGCTGACAGGTGGAATACACCAGTGCCTCCCCATTACATTGAATTTCGCAAAAGCTGGACCCATTCGGAGAATCGTTAGCCTATAGGATTCTCTTTAGGTATTACTCCTATCTCAGATAACAGATGTTTCAGTTATTTCAGTTGTTTATGTGTTTTGAGATCCCCGATGGTTCTAGGAGCTGACGAGACCCGTTTAGTCCTGCTTTCCTCATGTTATTTCCTGCTGGGTTGTGTTGTGTGTTTGACCTCCTGTTCATATTCCTGCTCCTCCACTCCCCAGGAGTTCTGCGTCTGGCTACTTCCATCATCAAAAGCATCACTAGCACAGGCCTGAGTCTCTCTCTTGTTTTTTTTCATGCCAAGTGTGAAAATCACAAATCACATAGAAAACATCTGATCTTTTCACTTCTGATTTAGGCCACTTTCCTTTTTTTTTTTTTATTAGCTGGCCTCCACTGCATTCAACTTATAAATGAATCCATAAAACGTGCCTTCAGTGTCCTCCGTGTTGATTATTGTTCATTTGTGCATGTGGGTCAGTTCAGGAGCGTGACCAGTTTACACTGGAATCTGGAATTGGCCACATTAAAAAAATTATATGAACAGCCAAACAAAAAAATTGGATCTAGTAATACATCAGAATTGAGCACTGAAGCTTGCAGTGTGGATGTAGCCTAAGTGTTCTGTCCAGTGTTTCGACCCAAGCCACTGGCCAATCAGTGTCAAATAAACATAAATAAAAGCTGCTGTGCCATATTTTCAATATTGCACCTTTCCCCCAAGTAAAACGAGATGTTGTGTGAATTAGTGCTAGATTGATTTATACTAGGGATGGACATGAGTAATGTTTTCCCATCAGTACTCGCACGATATTTAGGGAAATCAAGTTTTAGAATGCATCTTAGAACGCATGGAAGCAGCAATTACAAGATATTCACACACACACACAACCGATTTTATTATGTCTCGCTCTGCGGAAATAGAAATGTATCTGATGCAGTCAAAACAGTCAGTTACCATTTGTAATAATTACATTACCTCCACTCTGTCTGCAGAAAGGCTCCCCCTCATGGAGGTTCTATGAGCACTACGCAAAGTGGGCGACATGTTGTTGGTACAATTTGGAAATGCACAAACATGCACAAACCAACCAAATAAAATAATAAAAATTGAGCCCCCTCAAACACCACTCGAGTTCAGTTGAAACGGCGAGTACTTGTGTAATCCATTACTCACGCAACACCCCTAATTTACACACAAGATTGATCACCTTTTCCCCCATAATATGACTCTTTGATGGTAACTGTCCATCAGGAAGAGTTTGTTTAGTTCTAATATGTATATTGATTCATGTAACTGCCTGTTTTACTTTAGTCCTGATCAATAAAAAGCTAAATATTGCACACTGTACGTGAACAAGCTGTTTTTATTATGTATATTTTAAGTCTGAGAGACATGAAATACCAGGTTTGCAAAACATACATGTGATTGGTCAGAGTGCCGGGACATGGTAGTCTGTACACAGGTGTGATTGGTCAGAGTGCCGGGACATGGTAGTCTGTACACAGGTGTGATTGGTCAGAGTGCCGGGACATGGTAGTCTGTACACAGGTGTGATTGGTCAGAGTGCCGGGACATGGTAGTCTATACACAGGTGTGATTGGTCAGAGTGCCGGGACATGGTAGTCTATACACAGGTGTGATTGGTCAGAGTGCCGGGACATGGTAGTCTGTACACAGGTGTGATTGGTCAGAGTGCCGGGACATGGTAGTCTGTACACAGGTGTGATTGGTCAGAGTGCCGGGACATGGTAGTCTGTACACAGGTGTGATTGGTCAGAGTGCCGGGACATGGTAGTCTGTACACAGGTGTGATTGGTCAGAGTGCCGGGACATGGTAGTCTGTACGAGGCAATTGTCCCCTTTTACTGTTTGTAAAAGTATCCAAGGACCATCTGGATGAGACCATATGACGTCCAATGACATGTCTGTCATTTTATCTTTTTATTTGATTTGATTTATTAGACAATTGTAACAATACACGTCAAGGATAAAACACAATAAAGTCAGAGTCTTGTTTCTATTGTGGTCACAAGCATGACATACAGTATCACAAAGAACACATGTACAACGTGGACATCATCTTAGGAACTAAACAATTTGCATTGCATAAATAAAATAAATATAGCTACCCGAGATATAATACACTATGCTATACTGCAACATTTTCTAAAAGCCAGATTTTTTTTACCTTTTTCTTAAAAAGATAGCGATATCTGCTGATGCTCTTGATGGTCAAGGCAAGTTTGTTCCAGTTCAAAGATCCACTGTACTTAAAGGAGCATTTACCCATGTTGGTTGAAAACCGGGCCAATACTGGCCTTGTGTTGTGGGCAGGTACATCCCTATTCATCCTAAAAACTTCCAGAGATACTCAGGGTTACCTTCACCTCGGGCAGGGCTGTGTGTAACGCCTACCTCTGGGACAGAACTCTCCCACTGGGCCCCACTCATCATCTCCAATTGCAAGTCTGTGGACCATGGGCCTCGGGACAGCGTACCCTGACCTCCGGTTAAGTGCTTTCATCCAGAATGTCCCTGGACTCTTTTCCGCAGAAGGACAGAGGAGCGAACAAATAGTCCGACACAGGTTTGAGACAAACGGACAAAGATCCTGACCCGCCAGCTCCAATACTCACTGCAGCAGAGGACGAGAGCCGTGGAGACGAGCCTGACGACGCACTGTTTTAGTTTAGTTTAGTTTAGTTTAGTTTAGTTTATTGGACAATTATTAAAATACATTACATGTTACAACAAGTCATGCATCCTAAAATGATCAAGGATAGCACAAAAAAAGTCACAGACGTATTTCCATTGTGGTCCTAGGTCTCAGCAGCACATAGTATTTACATAAACATGTATTACACATATTATCATCAGCCTACAGTATATTGCATTTTTTTTAATAAAAAAGTTAAATACAACATTATTAATCAAATATGTACAAAATGTACAGATCTCCTACACTAAAACAGGAAGCCTCCTGAGTTACTCATGGGACCTTTTCTAGGAGCCATTTCACATTTAAACGGTACAGGTTCAAGCCCTGTTTGGTGGTCAAAGGCAACTCATTCCACTCCTGTGCCCCTGTGTGAGCAAATGAGCAATGTCCCATCTTTGTTCTACAACTTGGATGATGCAGGTTTTCTAAGCTAGATCTGGTTCTGTGGCTGTGTGATTCCCTAACACTGTGAAAATAGTTGCTAAAGCCAGTTGAGCTCCTGAAAATGACTCCTCCCAACATGATCACGAGGGCCTCGGCCCATCACATCCCTGATCAGCGTATTCTGTGACACCTGTAGTTTCTTCTTTAATGAAACTGACAGTCCCCCAAACACAAAGAGACAGGTTTTTCCTGCATGATGACATTGATTAATTAAAGGGTCTATTCTGGATGCCTGTAAATGTTATTTGCCTCTGTTATGTACCAGGAGCCTGATCACTCCTGTGTCACTGTGCATCAGCCTTCCCACAGTAGCTCTATTGTCCCTAATGTTTCACTTGTGGGCAGGGATGGTCCCAGTATGTCAGTTGATGATTCTGACATTGATCCACGTGTCCACACTGATTCTCTGCCATGCACTAGGTGTGATGGTCAACCTAGTTACCTGTGTCCTGTGGAGCAGGAGCCGCCTTCACGACCTGGTCTGTTGAGTGGCAGCCATTTTGATCAGGACAATGTTATTCTGGGTGACGCCATTTTAGATGGTGTTCCAGACGTTTTTGTGACGGACGTATTGCCATGTTCCAGGGACGGTGGGGCTGTACCTGAGGCGGTACATCCTACTCTGGATGTTCACGGTTGGCAGTATCCTGAACTACCAGTGCCAGGTGGGATGGAGATGGGTGCGGTGGTGGTATCAGAGATCTATGGTTTTTGTTTTTCTGTGTTCTGTCCTGTTGAGCGCAGTGAGATTAGTTCTCAGATTGATTTTGGTTTTCAGTCTATTTTTGACAGGTCGGTATCGGTGGAGGGGCCTGTTGAAAGGGGGCTCATATATGATGAGGTCTTGGTTGGTCGACGGGGTCCTAAGTCTTTACGCCTCAGGGGAGGAGGCGCCTGCCCCACTGCAGCCATGTACCGCAGTGGCGGAACCTTTTGTGAGGTCTAGCTTGCCCGAGAGTCGGGACAGGGTTGTTTTTTGTTTTACACAGCATTGGCAAATGTTCCACACTGGGGTGCATACAACACGATTGGTGGTCGTGTTCGACAGGGGCCAGCCCGTTATCGCTGTTGTGGTAGTGGCCCTGACAACTAATGGGTCACAGTTTTTTTTTTTTTTTTTTTAGACCACAACAGGTATTGTCTCATACGGTCTATTAGAAGTTGTTTTTTTGTTTATGGGTTTGATGTGTGTGGTTGCCTCTTGGGCAACCAGTTTGGTAGGGGAGGTGTTATGTACCAGGAGCCTGATCACTCCTGTGTCACTGTGCATGCAGGCCTGATCACTCCTGTGTCACGGGGCATGCAAGTAAGGGCTGCCAATTAGCTAATTGCTGCTGATTGGTTACCTGCTGGCAGCTTTAAAACCAGCCCTGGTAACACACATGCAGGGTCGGTGGTTAGAGGAAGAGCTGTCACGTTCTTCCAGTCCTTGTACTTTAGTTTACACCAGTAATTCCTTGATATAGTAGCATTTTGAGTTTGAGCACAGGGTTTTGGTGTTGGTTTGCACATAGGTTGCGTGCCTTTGAGCCAGGGTCGTAACAGCCTCAAAGTAATTCTTGCCTTGTATAGAAGTTCATCAGCGAAGAAAGAGGTAACATAATTACACAGCTGGCTGTTGAGAGGAAGCTTCCAATAACATTTTATAAGCTGAGGTTTATACACAAGGAAAGTAATCTCTGGTCAAATTTAGTTTTTCACTCAAACAGCAGAAAACAGATTGAATTTCAATATTAAAAAAATGTCACTCCACAATATTGTGTGGAGTTTGCAGACAGAGAGAGATAAAAAAGAAGAAAATACCAAGCGTTGCACCACTTAGTTTATGTGTTGTGATTTTGTAATTTTGTCAGGAGACAAGCAAAACAATCTAAGCAGAACCAATCCTAAAAAGACACATACTTACTTAAAATATGTGGGGAAATGAGAGCTATTCAGTGTTGTCTTTGTGTGTGCATTGATTGATTGATTGTGTGTGTGTGTGTGTGTGTGTGTGTGTGTGTGTGTGTGTGTGTGTGTGTGTGTGTGTGTGTGTGTGTGTGTGTGTGTGTGTGTGTGTGTGTGTGTGTGTGTGTGTGTGTGTGTGCGCGTGCGTGCGTGCGTATGTGAACCATTAATGTGTCTTATTGCCTGCAAGACAGCAGAAGTCAGTCAGTCAGTCAGTCAGTCAGAAAAGACCACAGAAGCAGAAGGGAGAGCAGAATGAAATTTAGACTCAGTAAGCATCATAAATAATCAGTGACATCAACAGAACTGCTTTGAGGTCTACTCTCCTCTATACAAGTCAGTCTCTCATTCTCTCACCTTTATGACGGGGCGTGACGGGGTCTCTGGCATTACCCTATTCCTGCTTCTCCTCTTTCCTTTTCTGTCTCCCCCTCTTTTCTTGACTCTCTCTCTCCCCTCTCATTCCCTCTCTCTCTTTTCTTGACTCTCTTTATCTCTCTCTCTCTCTCTCCCTCCCTCTCTCCCCCTAATCAGGGCCAACCAGTGGACCAGGCTGCAATCTGTGCTATTGTTTCAGTTGAATAGAGCTTCTGATTGGTCGCTTGATGGATGTGCTTGGGAGGCAAACCTGCATTCAGGCCCACTTCACACGCATGGAGCACACACTGAGCACGCACACACACACCAGAGGGAATGAATGTGCCCATGTGCCATTCCAGATCGACTGGCCAACCCTTTGAGGAAAACAACGCATGCAGAGATGCAGAAGGACAGACGTGCAGAGCGATGGAACATCTGAACGTGCCACTTTGTGAATGGATCGCCGAGAAGTGGGGCGAGTACGTGCGGGATGACCGAGGCCGAGCTGTCACAGTGGTTTAACATTGACGCTTGTTGTTGCCGTGTAAATATTATGGCATGTGACAGCATAGGGCCCACAGCTAGTGGACATTTGTGCCAGCCAGTGGAGTAAGTACATGATGGCCAATGCAAACCTGGTAGACCCTTCCATACAGTCAGGGTCCTATATGGGGGATAAATCCATAGGGGAATCCTCAGGTCCAGAGATTGAAGACGTCGTACAACGTAGATGCAATCTGCTTAGGCCTGACTGTAGCTGTGTGAGGTTATTACTTTACCCAGAGAGCCTTGGAAATTAATGTGATCACTTTTAATGTCGCTTGCCTCTTGAGCGCCGCTGTGGTGTGTAATTACTTGGCAATGCGACACAGGTGCATTGATTATTCATATAATGTGGCACAGCTCCTGTCTTTCAGAGCATACTGATTGGAGCCAAGTAGCTACTAGAGACAAGTGGTATGTAGAAGAGCAGGAGCGCCGTCACGTGCTAGAAATAATCACAGCACCTGTGTCATAGTGACAGGGAGATGTAGCCTACACAGTCCGTGGCCGAGAATAAAAGCGAGGAAATGGCTGCCCGGCTATATTCATAACCTCAACACATCTGGAGGCCGTAACAGATACGTACAGTACGTCACAGGGCGCCTATGGATTAATTGCGGGCTATATTTGGCACAGGGACTGAAAACTTGTGACGTTAAGTCCCATCATCGTGGGCCTAATGTGTAACCTGCTACCATACCATAGAACTCTCAGACACCATTGAGTTGAACTTTGTAATGAAACTCAAAGTACCTTAGAACGGGGGGAAAGGCGGAGTATATGAGAAAGACCTATGGCTCTGACAGCTCTAAACATCTAAATGTCTATATTATGTGTATCGGTGATAATCAAACCGTAAACAAAGAGGCCTATTGTATTAACACATTCTCTGCCACCACTTTGATCATCCTAAACCATTCTCTGCCAGTACTGTAAGTCTATGGAGAAGTTCCCCTTCTTTGCAGGGCTATAACTTTTTTAAATTGTATCGCTAAATTGACATTACTATGGCCCATTCAACATCGATTAGCTATCGTTCAGGATGTAGGAACGTTTTACTTTTTCATTCACACATTCATACGAAAATACCGTCTAGAGTATAAATATGTTTTTATAGTTTTCTGCAGTATTTCCCAGAAGGTGAGATATAGACATAAATGCATATATTAGATTATCAAATGCCGTTTGATACCGATCAACGTTATATTAAAAATTTCAACTGTACATGGTCCTAAGCGTTATGACTGATCATCCGCGGGTGAACAGAGAGGGGGGGGGGTCATTTATAATTCCGTGACCGACGTTAAATGATTTATGTAGTATGGGTGATATATAGATCAGAGCAGTTTGTATCGAAAATGACGCTGAAACTCACGGCAGCTTCCTCGTAGCGTTGAGCGATGAGAGTGGAGCAAACAGATCCCAGTTATGTGATGTGGATCGATGCGATCCAGTTCCGGTTTGTATAATACTAATATACGCCCAAATCATGTGGATTATTGAGTTATGGCAAAGATTCATATCCACGGTGTGTGTCTTGAGTCCAGGGACGATAAACGAGTGGCCGGACGGAATAGGGAGACGCACCGGCATCACAAGAGATCCACTTCCGGTTGCAACTCGCCGATCAGCCACCAGGTGGCAGTATTGAAGCGTTGCAGAGTTGTGATGGCTCCCGCAGCATATGACAAGGCTCCGTGAGTGAAATATGAATACCATGACGAAAATATGAAATATGAACTTGAAACACGTCGTACGCCGTTATTGGCAGAATTCGCATGAACTTGAAACACGTCATACGACGTGAATGGCGGAGAAAGTGTTAAGATGTTAGATCCTAATATGAAACACTATGGGATTTTGTTGATTGAGGTTTCATTGGAACACAGGTTTTGTTGGAACACTAGAAAATAGATCTTATAAACAGTATATGATTTGTTCGAGAAATATAAAGCCACAGGCCGAGATAGCCTTTGCAAAGTGGCATGATTTGCTCCAAGTCTGGCTGTGAACGCTATTATAAATAAGGCTAAGCATTTGAATGTAATTTCAAATGCTTGGTTCTGAGTTGGTTTCCCACTTTAGTTTGAGAGTTGTGTCTGTTTGTTATTTAAATTTATTTCCCCTATAAGCGACCTTGGGTTTTATGAAAGGTGCTATATAATAATAATAATTATTATTATTAAATATTAAATGAAAAATAACTCCTCTCCTTCACTCCTTTGGGTGCTGGGTTAGGTTATAATCACAATAAAGAGGTAATATAAAATGAAATATGAACTATGTTAAGCACAATAGAATATAATATAATTATGAAATCAAATATAGGCCAGGGGCCCTCATTTATCAAATTGACGTACGCACAGATATGTGCTTAAGCCGTGCGTACGACCATTCCTAAGCAAAGTGTGGGATTTATCTATTTGAACTTGTGCTTGACTTTGTGCGTATATTTAAGCACAGGTCGGACCATGCGTAGGTGGCGCCGGTGGTAGAATATTTTCACAACGCGGAAATAAGCACTGACTGTGCTCTGCGTAACTCAACTCGTTATTATTTTGCGCATATATTGCAGAAATACGGGAACGTTTTGATTATATTTAAAAGGCTTTGCCATTGTTAAACGTAATAAGTGGAACCCCGAAGCTGTAAGCAGAATACAAGTCATATGAACACCCACGATATAAAAACGCATTGCAATTAGAACAGACAGAGGTTATTTGTTGAGTGTATGTGTATACAAAACCCTTGCAATAAATGTGTCTTATGAATGAAAAGCATACATGCTCTGGACACAGAGCATATATCGTGTGGGTGATATTACAGAATTTCACTTATTTAGTTTTACAATGTCAAAGCCTAAATCAAAACGTTCCCGTATTTCTGCAATCTATGCGCAAAATAATAACGAGTTGAGTTCTAACAAAGAACGTATTACATGCTGGTAGGCTGATAGAGTAAACTATGATATGAAACTATCATATAAATACTGGTCCGTCCGCGAGGATATCGAGGACTCGGATAGCCATTAAGCCATTTGAGAATATAGGCGGCCTATAGCCTATACATATTATTTAATGTTTTCATAAGCGTAAAGATACAACAGCTAGATTAATGATCAAGTTAGTTTACTGTATGCAGGCTTCGCAGGGCTGTGTGTTATATATGCGCAAGTTACTGTTGCATAATGTAGGCTGGCTGCTATTATATGTAATTCATAGGCTACCTAATACGAACAACAAAATGGATTGTATCATATGCCTCTACACACATTATATTATACACATCATATTATATCTTGGTTCGGCAGCGCCTCTGTGAACAATCTCTCAGAGTTTGCTCCATCAATAAACGCGCATTTTGGCTGATAATGTGCCGGTGGCCGGAGTCTCATTCAGGCCTAATTGTATTTAATTCAATTGTAATGTTATTACTGGGGTATCTAAAACATCACAATGTAGATCAGGGTTATCCACTGAAGCCATAATGACTCTGATCAGAACCACGGGCTCATGACGAGCGCACACAATAGGCATTGTAGAGCGCAGAGTTGGCGTGCTGAAATTGATTTAATTTCAGTCATTACAGTGCTTAATGTCGGGTCATCTCTTGTCATTTATTTCTGTCAATGTGCTGGTTCTGTAGCAGGACTGGGTCAGTCAACATTCTTGGCTCCCGGCGCACCGAAGATTATACGTTCAAGTTCGGTTGGACCTCGGTGATCAATCTAGCTGTGAAGTCTCTCAGAGTTCGCTTGGGTTAGTCCACTTTTCCACATTTCATGGGGGTGTTTCATTACCGTATATGGTTAATCGGGGCGGTTCTGGTATGCAAATACGTGAAAGTGTGCACGAGCCTCGGCGTAGGACCAAGGTGATATTTATCATGACAGGTGTGCGTAGGACCTGTGTACGCACGTGTGATGAATCCCGTTTTTTTTGTGCATGCACACATTCTAAATTCTGTGCTTAAGTATGGAAATAGAACATTTTCTACGTCACGTTGATGAATGAGGGCCCAGGGCTTAACAACTTAATAAAGAGATTGAATACAATTAAATGGGATATAACCTAAATTAAATATAGCACAATAGAATAATAGTACAATTAAGTGACAAATGTAATTGGAATAGGACATTACAAACATGCAATGAGGAAAGATAGTGACAAAAACACAGGATGCAATGTGTCATGAAAATACAAATTAAGCAAGCTCTATACATTACGAAGTAAACTAAATACAATACGAAATGAATGGAATACTAATGTGTGTTACGACCCTGGCTCAAAGGCCCGCAACCTATGTGCAAACCAACACCAAAACCCGTGCTCAAACTCAAAATGCTACTCTATCAAGGAATTACTGGTGTAAACTAAAGTACAAGGAAAGAAGACCGTCATAGCTATCTGTTACCCAACACTCCTCTAAGCACAGCACCTGCATGTGTGTTACCAGGGCTGGTTTTAAAGCTGCCAGCAGGTAGCCAATCAGCAGCAATTAGCTAATTGGCAGCCCTCACCTGCATGCCCCGTGACACAGGAGTGATCAGGCCTGCATGCACAGTGACACAGGAGTGATCAGGCTCCTAGTACATAACACCTCCCCCACCAAACTGGTTGCCCAAGAGGCAACCACTACAGAACAACCCATAAACAAAACAAAAAAACAACTGTGACCCATTAGTTGTCAGGGCCACTACCACAACAGCGATAACGGGTACCACAAACACCGGTACTATGACCGTGAGAGGGCGTCTGCTAGCACGTTGTCCCTCCCACGAATGTGGCGAATATCCAAGTTATACGCTTGGAGGAACAAACTACATCGCATCAAACGATGGTTCGAGTTCACCATGCTGTGAAGAAAAACCAAAGGGTTATGGTCTGTATACACAACAAGGGGTAAACTGGAGGATCCAACGTAAACATCAAAATGGTTCAAGGCAAGAACCAAAGCGAGCGCCTCCTTCTCTATAGTAGAGTAGTGCAGTTGATGCCTGTCAAACTTTTTAGAAAAGTAGCACACTGGGTGCTCCACCTCTAATGCATCCTCTTGCAGGAGGACGGCTCCAGCACCGAGGTCACTAGCATCCACTGCCAACTTGAATGGCAGTTGAAAATTGGGAGCCGACAGAACGGGAGCGCTAATCAGAATACCCTTGATGCTCTCAAAAGACTGTTGACAAGTCTCAGTCCACACGAAAGGTACCTTAGGACTGAGCAGATTGGTCAAAGGGGCAACAACAGAAGCAAAGTTCCTACAGAAACTCCTATAGTACCCTGCCATACCTAGGAAGCGCTTTAACTCCCGCCTGGTGATGGGAGCAGGGAAGCCCACTATAGCCTCCACCTTAGCTGCAATGGGGCACACATGCCCACGTCCAACCACCTTACCCAGGTAGGTAACCGTGGCCTGTCCAAATTCACATTTTGCAAGGTTAACTGTCAAGTTAGCATCACCCAACCGCTTGAACACTTCCGCCAGATGCTCCACATGTTGTGACCAAGAGGAACTGTGGATAACCAGGTCATCCAGATATGCCTCACAGAACGCTACCCCGGCCAGGACCTTGTTCACTAGCCGCTGAAACGTCGCTGGGGCATTTCATTTCGCATGCCAAAGGCCATCACTGTATACTGGCAGAAACTCTCTGGTGTGACAAAAGCGGATATCTCACGTGCTCGCGGAGTAAGCGGAACCTGCCAGTATCCCTTTAGCAAATCCAATTTACTTACAAAGGCTGCTGAACCCACCCGATCGATACAGTCGTCCATCCGAGGAAGAGGGTACGAGTCCGGCTTGGTTACTGCATTAACTTTACGGAAGTCAGTACAGAACCGATGAGTGCAGTCTGGCTTATCAACAAGCAGAACTGGGCTCCGCAATGCCATGTCTCACCATATAGTCTACTTCCTTACTCAAGATCCGTCGTTTTTCCGGATTCACCCTGTAGATGTTGCTTAATTGTTGCTTAATTGGCCCTGCACTACCAACATCAATGTCATGCTCGAGTACATTAGTACGACTAGGGACATCAGAAAACAAACGTATATGCTGTCTAAGTAGGCGCACCACATCCATACGCTCAGGAAGTGGCAAGTACGACAGGTGTGAGTCCAAGTCACCTAGTATCTGGGTGTTTGGCAACCTGCCCTGAGAAATCTCCTTCGACACAGAACAGTCGGCTACAACAGGAGATGCAGAAACTGTTAGAACAGCCACAGGCTTGACCCCTGACTGGTCAATCTGAGCCCTATCATTGTACGCCTTCAACATATTGACGTGACATAATCTACTCTTGCGCCTGCGGTCGGGAGTCTTAATCAAGTAGTCGACCTCACCAACTTTGCGCTCAATGGAGTATGGCCCACTGTATTTAGCCTGTAATGCAGACCCAAGAATAGGCGAGAGAACCAACACCTTGTCTCCCGGTGAGAACACCCTATGTCGGGCCCGCCTATCATACCACACCTTCATTTTTCCTTGGGCTACCTTTAGGTTCTCTTTCGCTAGTTCACATGCTCTACTAAGCTTAAGCCTGAAGTTACACACATAGTCCAACAAATTAGTAGAGGAAGGAGTCTGGTCAGCCAACCACTTTTCCTTCAGCAGTTTCAAAGGACCCCTCATTGTGTGTCCGAACACCAGCTCAGCCGGGCTGAATCCAAGAGACTCCTGGGTTACCTCTCTAGCAGCAAACAGAAGCAAAGGGATTCCATCATCCCAGTCTTTTTCGAACTCCGTACAATATGCCCACAGCATTGTTTTGATAGTCTGGTGAAATCTCTCCAGCGCCCCCTGGGACTCTGGATAATAGGCAGAGGAAGGGCAATGCTGGATAGACAACTGCTGGAGGACCTGAGCAAAGAGACGGGACATGAAGTTAGACCCTTGATCTGATTGAATAACCTTTGGTAAGCCAAACGTCGAAAAAAACCTAACCAGAGCTGTGGATATAACTGGGGCTGTGATCTTGCGTAAAGGAATGGCTTCAGGGAAACGGGTCGCTGCACACATAATAGTCAAAAGGTACTGGTTCCCTGTCTTAGTTCGAGGGAGGGGACCAACACAGTCAATGAGGATCCGCTCAAAAGGTTCCCCAACGGCAGGAATAGGCTGCAGAGGAGCCTGAGGGATCTTCTGGTTTGGTTTACCAACAACCTGACACACATGGCACGAGCGGCAATATTGTGCCACATCTGACTTCAAACCAGGCCAACAAAAATGTCTCAGCACATGGTCATAAGTATTCCTGACTCCCATGTGACCAGCAAGATCGTGATCATGTGCTAGATGCAGTATATCAGGACGATACACGGCTGGAACAACAATCTGAAACACACTACCCCAGTCATCCAGACTGGACAGGTTAGGTGGTGTCCACTTTCTCATGAGCACGTCATTGCTAACAAAGTATCCTTGAGACGTATCTATCATTGTATCCTCTAAAACCGCCTCTTCAAAGAGGGACGACAAGGAGACATCCTTGTCTTGCTCTAGTACCAACTGCTCATGAGACGGTATCACCTTACCAAAACCCTCATCAGGGCCACTTCTCAACTCAACAAAGAACGTGTCACTAAGTGTCATATCACAATCTGAGTTAACAACATCCTGGGTGTCACATTTGACCTTTGACATTGCGCGTGTCACAGCACACACAGGAAACACTCCTGGATGCTTCTGTGCGAGCTCATCAGGAACCTCAGAAACTACAGGGACGGGAATTACAACTGGAGTAGCCAGCACTTTGCCACCGGCCAAATCGTTCCCTAGAATGAAGGACACCTCCTTTATGGGGATGTGAGAACACACTCCTACAACAACATTGCCTGATATTAAGGGAGAGTTTAGCGAGACCTCATGCAAAGGAGTATTCACAAAGCCTCCTCCAAAGCCCTGAACAATGGCACCCGAATGCAATGAAGAATCTTCCGAAAATGGCAAAATCCCATCCAGAATGAGAGACTGGAAAACTCCTGTATCTCTCCATATTGTAATAGCCTGCTTTGATCCTAATGCACCAACCAGTGAAACAAATCCATCCATCATAAACGTTGAGGAGCCCTCTAGCTCCCTGTCTGCACCTTTGATACTTCGCACCCCACCCTCTAATGTCGGCATAGGTGTCCTGTCCATGATTTCTACCAGAGCCACAGTTTTTACATTTTTTTGCTGAAGGACAGGGCACCCAGCAACGATATGAACCGGCTCCCCTGAAAAGGACGCCTACTACTCCTGGACTCCACACGGCCCTCCTCTACAAAGACAGATTTGTGTGTCAACACAAACTCATCAGCCAAGACAGCAGCGTCGCCTATCTTCGATACCTTATGCTCATTTAGATGTGTGGAAATGTTATCAGGAACACACCTTTTAAATTCCTCTAGGAGAACCAACTGTCTAAGCTGCTCCCTTGACTCTGCTTTTTGCGAGGTGCACCACCGGTCAAACAGGTTCTCCTTCTCTTTTCCGAATTCAACATACGACTGTCCCTCCGACCTGCGATAGCCTCTAAAACGCTGACGATAGGCCTCGGGGACCAACTCATAAGCCCTCAATATGGAAGCTTTAACAAGCTCATAATCAGCGCTTTGTTCAAGGGACAGAGCAGTATAATAGGCTTCTTGTGCCCTACCTACTAAAACACATTGCAGCAGCAGTGTCCAGGCTGTATCAGGCCACTTCAATGTGGTTGCCACCCGTTCAAAAAGGGGAAAATATCTTTCCACGTCTTTCTCAAAAAATGGAGGCACCATCCTAATATTCCTGCCTACATCAAAACCGGAACGTGACTCTGAATGATGAGCACCCGCCTGTAATGCAGCATGCTTATACTCAAGCTCCTTCTGCGCACGCTCGTGCTCCAGCAACATTTGTCTCTCCTTAAACTCATGCTCCTTAAGCTCACGCTCATGCTCACGCTCCTCTCTCCTCTCTCTCCCCTTAAGCTCACGCTCCTTAAGCTCACGCTCCTCTCTCCTCTCCTCACGCTCTTGGTGTAGCTGCCTTTCCTTAAACTCCAACTCTCTAATCCTCCACTCACCCTCTGTACCAGGTAACAGCGGAGACGCGTCAGACAAAGGAGGCTCCTCCACCCTCGCCACAAGCACCTGCTCTCTAATGAGTAACACCCTTAACGCACTCAAGGCAGTTGGCTTCAAACGTTTCTCACTTGCAGTAAGTTCTACCCTGTAGTGTACAGCAAGTTCTAGAAGTTGTTCCTTGGAAAACTTCTCCAACATGTCATGAGACGGGTGATCAACAAAGTCCTTGATGGAAGCCATCGTTACTGTACTAGTCACCACAAGCTACCCACTTTACTTTACAGCACGAAGAACCACTAACGAACCACGAAGAACCACTGAAGAATGCTAATGCCAATAATAACAACCAGAAGGGAACGCGGTGGAAATGTGAGCTCTACGGAGCGCACCTTTCTAGTTTGCAAAAATAAAAATAAAACACAACCACCCTGAAATAAATAGACGTGTCATACACGCAGGAGGTCAGGTGCTAACAGGTATGCTCACCAAACACTCAAACAAACAAAATAAATTCAACAAACAAATCCAAACAGGTGTGCCTTCTAACCTGATATGACTACATATGCTTCTACATCTAAACTGCAGTCAAAACCGGCCCACCACATGTCTACCCTAAGAAACACTAAATAGGGCCCTACCACACTACCTGTGTTTTCTGGCCCCCTAATCTACCTACCCTTAAACTAATGCCCTGTAGACCTAACCATCTTCAACCACACCTGCTACCAGTCAAAGATCATACTTGACCATCCACCCGTCCAGTACATGGTACGGTACCAGACAAGTAGATGGTGCTAATCCCTTCCCTGACTGCCCCAGGAGTATGTGGTGCACAGGAAGCTAACCAACAACCAGAAAATAATGTCCCTATCTACATGTGGTGCCCACTAAACTATATATTTTAACAGCATAAGTAGTCACATCAAATTACAAACAAATAAGGCATACTCACCTGTTTGATGAAATGGCTCAAGCCCCCACGTTACACAATATGTAACGAACACCACCCAAACCATAGCACCATGACACCCCGTGTAACACAAAAAAAAACACCAAACAAATTTCTAGGGGTAAATATCCCGGACGAGCCCCCAACTGTTATGACCCTGGCTCAAAGGCCCGCAACCTATGTGCAAACCAACACAAAAACCCCGTGCTCAAACTCAAAATGCTACTCTATCAAGGAATTACTGGTGTAAACTAAAGTACAAGGAAAGAAGACCGTCATAGCTATCTGTTACCCAACACTCCTCTAAGCACAGCACCTGCATGTGTGTTACCAGGGCTGGTTTTAAAGCTGCCAGCAGGTAGCCAATCAGCAGCAATTAGCTAATTGGCAGCCCTCACCTGCATGCCCCGTGACACAGGAGTGATCAGGCCTGCATGCACAGTGACACAGGAGTGATCAGGCTCCTAGTACATAACAATGTGCATAACGTATTTTTCACCATTAGTATTCCGTTCATTTCGTATTGTATTTCGTTTACTTTGTAATGTATAGAGCTTGCTTAATTTGTATTTTCATGACACATTGCATCCTGTGTTATGACCTGCAACCCACTCTCCCCCTTGACCTGCCTGATCAGCACCCTCATAAGGGCGAGCAAGTTCAGTGGTTAAGTCTGATGTCCGGGGGCCAAACGCTCCAATTCAGACAGCGGGGGATACTAGGAGCACATACCCCAAACAGTTTGTTATGATCAAAACAACAAGGGCCACAGCACAGAGGCGTGTTGAAAATACCAGAGCCTCAGCCAATGCAGGAAGCCTGGCCCCGGAAATGATTTAATCCAAGGTTGATACGTCACAACTTAACAAACCCCATAGTGTCGAACACACATGTACTAAGCAAAGCTGCTGCAATTTTTTTTAGGAAATCGACGAGGAATTGATATCCAATTTGTTAGAATAGTTGACAAATTGAAATACATTTTTATATTTTTATGTCAAGAATCAAACAAAAGTAAAATAGCAAGAAAATAATATCTCGATACAGACAAAGACCGTAAAACAAGAGCCAGGCTATTGCTAAACTATCCATCCCTTTAGTTGTTTAGCACTTTTTATTAGATGCAATTTTTAACAATGCAAGCAACCAATAGTAAGTGACTCCAAGTGAGTGTAGCATTGGCCAATGGCAAAAAGGAACCTGAGATGGCGGCATGATGATAAACTGGCACAGAAACTAATTGAAGGGTAAAAGAAAGGGTTCAGGAACTTACTTCACCGTCACTGACACACACAGCTGGTGGAGACCGAACTAAAAGTACTTTCTAAGAACACTGAGACGCTATAACAACTATCTAATGTCTAATGTATCTAACATCCCTCATCTCAGCTGGCATTCTTTTATGCCCGAACGTCTTCGACTGATGAAGCAATGCACGGCGTGCCTCGTCTGTGGCCTGATTTATCAGTCAGTAAGGGACATTTTGTAGGCCAGTGTTGTAGTGTGTGTATTTGTATGTATGTGTGTGTGCGTGCATACATGTCCGTGTATGTGTGGTGTGTGCACATGTAGCCTGTGTGTTGTGCATGCGTGTGTGTGTTTTTGTATGTACTGTGTGTGTATGTACATGCTTTATTTAAGCATTAAATCACGCGCAGGAGTGTGTTATACTCATTAGATCACTCCTAGGGGTGGTTGTTAGACCCGCCTACTGTAGGCGTGATCTAATGAGTATAACATATGACTTCAAGTGATTTAATGCTTTTATACAATGGCCCAATTCACTCAACCTTATTGCTATACAATAAACACACAGTAATTGAAGCATAATGGAGATTTATTCACAAAACCATCCACAGAGAAAGTAGATCCAATAGTAGATCCAATGGTCTGACCAAAATTATATATTTTTTTTAATCGGCAGCCATTATTTTAATTTTTTAAGTCCGTAATTTTTCTTTTGTTTCACAATGGGTCATGACAAACCAATTACATAATCCAACAGTGTAACAAACTAACATATTCCAGTTGACTATCTTTTTTGGAGGATTCGTTCAAAAGATATTCATACTTCCATTTGTCTATCTATGGCGGACTCATTCAGACTCATTAAAAAATAATTATAATAATAATTCGGTTGTGGGAGGGATCTGGGGTCACGTGGAGTGTGTTATACATATAACAACGTCTAACTTGACTCTTTCAGCCAATCAGAATCAAGATATTTGCATGCCATTGTATAAATGTGTGTATTGTGTGTGTGTTAGCACTAGGGCTGACCCCTATTAGTCGATTAGTCGACTAATCGGTCGAAAGGAGCCGTAGTCGACTAGCCAACCTCTTAGTCGAATACAAAAAATATATATATATATTAATATATATATATAATTATTTCATCATTCTTTCCAAAAGAAAAGAGGCCTAGAAGCGTGGCTAACGCTAATGGCACGCATACCAGAGGCTACCTGCCTATGAAAACAGGCACATAGGCACTGAAAGAGGATTTCACCCATCTAATGAACACACTAGACTAGACAAATATCAAGATGTATCCATCAGTGGACCAATTGCATGCTTTTGCAGAGGACAAGAAGCCTTCAGTCGACTCCTTCAGACATTAAGCACCCCCCACAGCCCAAATGGAATGAGAAAAAATTTAAAAACAAAACAGATTTTATTTAAAAAAAATTTAACCAATAGTCGACTAACGACAAATTTTGGCCAATCATAGTGGACCATCCAAATCCTTAGTCGGGGACAGGCCTAGTTAGCACCATGTGCATGTAGTGCACATGTCTACAGTATATGTGTGTATGAAAGCATGATGGTGTAAGTGCCTTCTTGGCAATAAAGCGTTCACATGTACATTTGTGTGTGTGTGTCAGCACTTGCGTATGTGTGGTGCGTGAACATGTGTGTGTGTGTGTGTGTGTGTGTGTGTGTGTGTGTGTGTGTGTGTGTGTGTGTGTGTGTGTGTGTGTGTGTGTGTGTGTGTGTGTGTGTGTGTGTGTGTGTATGCATGCGTGCATTATATGTGTGTGTGTATGTGTATGTGTGAGTGCATTATATGTGTGTGTGTGTGTGTGTGTGTGTGTGTGTGTGTGTGTGTGTGTGTGTGTGTGTTGAAGATAAACTGGTACAGAAACGAATTGAAGGGTAAAAGATGTGTGTGTGTGTGTGTGTGTGTGTGTGTGTGTGTGTGTGTGTGTGTGTGTGTGTGTGTGTGTGTGTGTGTGTGTGTGTGTGTGTGTGTGTGTGTGTGTGTGTGTGTGTGTGTGTGTGTGCACATGTACTGTATGTGTGTTGTGCATTTGTGTGTGTGTGTTTGTATGTATGCATTCTGTATGTGCATGCATTGTATGTGTGTATTGTATGTGTGTTAGCACCTATGTAAGTGCATGTGTATGTGCATGGCTATACAGTATGTATGTATGAAAGCATGCTTGTGTAAGTGTCTCCTTGGCATTAAAGCATCCACGTGTGTGTGTGTGTGTGTGTGTGTGTGTGTGTGTGTGTGTGTGTGTGTGTGTGTGTGTGTATGTGTGTGTGTGTGTGTGTGTGTGTGTGTGTGTGTGTGTGTGTGTGTGTGTGTGTGTGTGTGTGTGTGTGTGAGCGTGAGCGTGAGCGTGAGCGTTCACACTATAATAAGCTGGTAGCACTTTATAATAACACCCTGTTATAATACATTTATAAGGTATTTGTAGATAATGAACTAATCATGAATAAACCATTTATATACATTCATAAATGATTATTAAATCATTTATAACTATATTTGTATACCATTTACAAAGTATTTATAACGCATTAGTGGATAATGAACTAATCATGAACAAACCATTTATATACATTCATAAATTATTATTAAATCATTTATAACTATATTTGTATAACATTTACAGATTAGTTCTACATTATTTATAACTCATTATCAACATTGTTTGTACTTGATTTGTTCATCATTAAATAATGTTGTTTAATGTGTAGTAACACATTTGTAGATGCTTTGAAAAATGGATATGAAAAAACGACTATAGTGTATCTCCATTTATTTTTCATGTTCAACAAATGATTTGTTAAGACATTCATAAAACATCTATAAATCATTTGCAGATGCTATCGTCGGGGCCAATCTAAAGTGAAGCCTATTCATCATTAACAAGTGTCTAATACAGTTAATTATTTGTTTACTTTTTCATCACATGTTACAAATGTTGTAGGCAGCTTTCGGAGACACCCTTCTTTGTGACATCAAACAGTGACAGAATTAGGACTAAAGATAAATGCAATTTTATTAACATATAAAATACATGTGCATGACATATAGTGTAACATCGGGGGGCACTAGGACCCAGGAGTACCCTGGCCAGGTATTGAAGAGTATCTAGAGAGGAAGTCTCACGCGAGCGAGACTTGACGTCACGTGTGTTGCCGTCTGTTTGAATGGAAGCACAAGTTATCCGTGCTGCGTCTATACTTTCGCTTTTAATAAGGTATGAGCAGGTTAAACACCTTTTTTTGTTGGTAAATCTATTCCATCATTTCCGACCTACAAACAACTCTTATATGTTGTGTAGACGTTCGTGTAGATGTGGTGGCCGCTAACGTTACATTTGTGTGCTCAGTGTGCTCAGTGATGATGACACGACACAAATAATTATTACTCTTGTGTGTCGTGTCGTCATCACATACATACTGAGCACTGAGCACACAACATATAAGAGTTGTTTGTAGGTCGGAAATGATTATCCACTAATGCGTTATAGATACTTTGTAAATGGTATACAAATATAGTTATAAATGATTTAATAATAATTTATGAATGTATATAAATGGTTTGTTCATGATTAGTTCATTATCTACAAATACCTTATAAATGTATTATAACAGGGTGTTATTGTGCTACCAATAAGCCTTTACTAAATAATAATAAACAACTATACAGATGTTGCCTATTTCCCCCTCAAATCCCGTAGAAAAGCCAAATAACCAATTGCCTCGTCTGTGATATTATTTGTAGCTTATCAGTCAGTCAGCCAGGGACATGTGCTATTGTAGGCTGGCCCTCCGGGTCCTGCAAAAAGATTTCTTCCGAAAATTGCCCAAAAGTTAGATTTGATTTAAGTTCAACTCTGTGAATGTAGGTTTCTGCCTCCGGCGGGAGCGTTTAGCTGTGGAGCACTTAGTCTGTCTGAGGCTTCAGAAGAGCAGCCCTGGAGATACACATGCAGTGTCAGCTACAAGCTCAGCTGCAGGCAGAGAGAGCTGAGGGATCTCGCATCACGAGACACACACACACACACACACACACACTCACACACACACGCACACACACGTGCATGCACGCACATACACAAACATAGTACAATACAGTAAAATGCACACACTTGCACAGGTGCACTCACACAAAATACATGCATAACGGTGCACTCACACAAAATACATGCATAACTAAACACAAATCTGGGGCACACACACACACACACACCAATGCAGCCTATGCACACAGGTGCACTCACACAAAATACATGTGCACATATGAGTGTACACGCACATGCACAGGCACAGGCACACAGGCAGGCAGAATAACAGACAGACAGACATACAGAACGCACTCATGCGCACGCACACACACACACACACACTGCGATGGCTGAGAAAAAAACATACTGGTAAAATACAGTCCTTACCTCACATCAGATGTTGTGCAAAAAGATTAATCAAATTCCTGATCGCCATTCCAAATATTGATCGCGTTTATTGATCCAACGTTATAGTCCGAAACACATAATCGATGCTGCTCTGAGGGTCCTCAGTCAATCTGGTAACACGATACTGCGTGCCAGAGAAGGGAAACCCCCGGACCTGACTTTTTTTCTGATGCACATGCCCACCCAATCCAATCCAATGATGTGCATTACCATCCGGGAGACGATAGGCGGCGGTATTTGCCCTTTTCGAGCTCAGACCCATTCACAATGATAACGTCAGGCTGGATGGATGAAAAATGTATGGATATGGCTAATAAAAGAAATACAGATTAAAAGACGAGAAAACTCGTCACTGGCACTCAACGCATGGCGAGTTAGCACGACTAATCTCGTCGTTGGCACTCAATGTGTTAAGAGGTTGCATACTATACTAAGCCAACCATGGATGCTCTCTGTTACCTTTTTCCCCCCTCAAATCCCCTAGAAAAGCCAAATAACCAATTACCATAAAACAAAACACTAATCTGTCTCCCTTTAATCTCCCTCTCCTTGTCCAATACATATTCATGGCACACATTGGCCTTTTCAGGCAGTTCTCTCTCTCTCTCTCTCTCTCTCTCTCTCTCTCTCTCTCTCTCTCTCTCTCTCTCTCTCTCTCTCTCTCTCTCTCTCTCTCTCTCTCTTCCATGAAATCCATTCATGCCTGTGTATATCTGGCGAATTAAACCTCCTCTTTCTCATGGAAGGAGGGAGCCACGGCACATTTATCTTTTTTCTTTGGCAACTTGTGATTTACTTTTGTCCAGCTGTCGATAGGATATGTGGCCACATGATAACAGTTATTATATTTAGTTGATATTTAGCCTGAATATGTAGCAGCTCAGCAGCTTTTGTCAGTTAGCTCAACGTTCAAACTATGAATAAGATAGTCTTCAGATAAATTAGAAATCTAGGCAACGATTTGTACACTACTCAAGGTACTGTAGGGGCCTATTGCTGAGAATCAGCTTGTGTCTCTTTGTGCAGTTCATTAGGCTAAAACCCCTAGGCTACTTATGTATGAAAATGTTTTTATCAACAAAGGTTTATACCCATAAATTCCAGGCTGCATAGAATAGTTCCACTAATTTGGCCAATATAACCTACCCGGAACATCCTACGCCGAGGACGGGACAGAATAAACAACGATGGCTACAAACAACATCAAAGCACTGCTTACAACTGGAACTAACTGAAAGAGAAGTTATTGACGTTTCGCTGTTTTATGGTGCAGAAAGGTAACAGATTAGGTATCGGCCTATGCATTAAACCTATCGTAGCACAATCTCAAACCCCTCCTGCCTGGCTTCAGCACCAAGGACAGCGGTAGCCCATGCCCTCATTTCATGCCTCATCCAGAAAGATTCTGTGTTTGTATTTATTTTTCTGAAGCCAATTCCTAGACAGGGACTATAGTAGACCTGTTAGATGTTTACAATTATACAATGGCATGCACATTTCTTGATTCTGATTGGCTGAAACAGTGAAGTTGCCGGTTGTTATTTAGTATAACACACTCCACGTGACCCCAGATCCCTCCCACAACCGAATTACTTATTTTTTTCTGTCTGAATCAATCCGCCATAGAAAGAAAAATGGAAGTATGAATAGCTTTTGAACGAATCCTCCAAAAAAGATAGTCAACTGGAATATGTTAGTTCGTTACATACACATGGATTATGTAATTAATTTGTCATGACTCATTGTGAAACAAAAGAAAAATCGCGGAGATCGATTGATTGATTGAAAATTTTATTACCAGATGGCAGAATGGGTAAAATACAGTATGGCTCAATACACACAATTGTTAACACTTTCAGTGCCAAGGGTCCGGTGCCCCGGAACCCCGTTGCGTGCCAACACCCACTTCAATGATAGAGCTCTCATATTTGCAAACGCATAAACTATATCTTAAATTATGTGTATAATATGGCTGTCGCTTATCAATGACTTGTTTGCAGTCAACATTGTCGAAACGGATAGTTTTTTAACACTTTGAATGCCCAAACCGAGATATTTCGGGTTTACCCCCCGGGGGTTGAATGCCCATAACGATAATATTCGTTTTTTCTTGTTTTTTTTTATATTAGCGATCTGAATTCATATTTCATCAATCGAGTCTACCGTTGGTAAATCAGCCACCCCAGGCGCTCAGATGTGAAAAAAGCGCCCCCTATTGTCTCCCAGATGGTAATTCACCCTTTTGGATTGGACTCAATGAAAATGCATGAGAAAAAAAAACCCGGACTCCACATTTTACTTCTCACGCATGTAACCGGAGCCGATCAGCTTCATGCTGGACCCTCAGCACAGCGTGGTTACTGTGTTTTACAGTATACACGTGGGATCAATAAAAGGATAGATTTTTGGAATGGCTATCAGGAATTGGAATAATCCATTTGGATACCATCTGATCTCAGGTAAGGAAACTATTTTACCAGTCTTAGAATAATCAGACCCGTTTTCACGGAGATATAAGCTTTTCCCCTATAATGTGATATGGCTGTTTGACTGTAAGAGCGATCAGGAACTGAGAGAATCGATTTTCAGCGTGCACACGTACACATACTATCGATAATCTAGGGTTTATTTGAAAACGATTCATAAATAGGCCGAAAAATTACAACGTTCTAGAATATTACATTATCAGGCGATTATCATGGAATCTCTTATTTTTTTCGTGAAAACGAGGGCTTTTCAAAATGCTATAAAACGGAAATGAACAGATAAAAAAACAATCCGTTTCGACAATGTTGACTGGAAATGGGTCATTGATAATGCGACGGGCAGATTAGACACATAGCCATAATTTAAAACATAGATTAGGCGATATTAATGCTAACATTGCAGTGGATGGTGGGCATTCAAGCACTAAATGTGCGCCCCCTGCTGGGCACTGAAAGTGTTAATCGGTTAATTTCCGTTTTATACCATTTTGAAAAACGCTTGTTTCTTGAAAGTTTCAGAAAATTTCAGAAGATTCTGTGATAATCGCCCTTTACTGGAATATACTGGAATACACAAAAAACGTTGTAATTTTTCGGCCTATTTATGAATCGTTTTCAAATAAATGCTAGATTATCGATAGTATACAGTATGTGTACTTATGCATGCTAGGAAAGTGGGTTGAAAAATCGATTATCTCATTTCCTGATCAGCACACACACACACGCACGCACGCACGCACGCACGCACGCACGCACTTGGTTACATAACCTTACGTTACCGGTTGTTATTTGATTGATTGATTGATTGATTGATTGATTGATTGATTGAACATTTTATTAACAGATTGCAGAATGGGTACTGTAATATAGGGCATTTATCAAAGCATTTGAACAAGGAGTGGAGGAAAAGGCGACAGAAGCTGATGCTTTGTATTATTTAGAGAAATTCACAAGAGGACAGCCACAGGAATTGGTGCGTAGCTGCCAGCATATGGCTCCTGAGCGTGGTTACGCAGTGGCAAAGGGTCTTCTTAAGGAACATTTTGGAAACCAGTATAAAATAGGAAATGCTTACATGGAAAAGGCCTTGGCATGGCAAACAATACAATCAGAGGATGTCAAGGCACTTCAAGCCTACTCCTTATTCTTGAGTGGCTGCTGCAATGCCATGGAGGAGCTTCAGTACATGCAGGAGTTGGACATGCCTGTCAACATGAGAGCCATAATATCTAAATTGCCATTCAAGATGAGGGAGCAATGGAGGAGTACGGCTCATGGCATCATGGAAAATACCCAGGAAAGAGCTCACTTCGAGGATATGACTAAGTTTGTGGAGCGACATGTCAGCATTCTTTCTGACCCTCTGTTTGGCGACATACAGGATCCAAATTCTGGTGTGGTTGGCACAACATCTCTCACCAGGTTTGAATCATATCCACCTAACAAAGTGAAAAGAAACATTGTCGCCACCACAGTAACATCTATGGACATATCTGAGAGAGCCAAGGAGCTGACATCACCAACACCAGGTACAGTGAATGCTAGGAGAGCTGGATGCCTTTGCTGTGCTCGCAGTCACTCATTGGAGGAGTGCAAACAACTTCAGGAGAAGAGGCACAAGGAGAAAATATACTTTCTGAGGGAAAAGGGAGTTTGCTTTGCATGCTTATGTGTTGGTCACATGAGCAGAGATTGCAAAAGGCGCTTGATATGCAAGGTTTGTGGTCAAACTCACCCCACCGTGCTTCACATCAAAAGGCAACCATCTTCTCCAGAACAGTTAAAGGAACCATCCAATAATCAACCAACTTCACTGCAAACATGTGGACATACACGGGCCGGTAAGGACCATTCTCTCTGTACGTGTGAATGCCGCTGTGCATCGGGCCTAACAACCACCCCTAGGCATGATCTAATTCCTATAACACATTCCTGCGAGTGATGTAATGCTTAAACATACCGTGTTCGAGCCAATCAGCAATACAACTGAGTCACGTGACTAAGTCGCCTCGGACCTGCGTTAGCTGCTGTGCCAAAAGAAGTACAACGGGGCTCTATGGAGAAACCATGGCACTCCCCTGATTAAAAGTAGTTTCAAACGAAAATGGCTGGATGTAATTTTGCCAAATCAGCATGGCTGTGTGTGTGAGTCTTTCACCTTTTACATAATTTAGCTATGGCATGGATTGATTGTTTGATGGCTAACAAATGCAAATATATTGTAGTCTGCCCCATTGTTCTGACCAGGATTACGTTCCTTTCTGCCTCGGGTCTGCGCACACATATTTGTCATGACGTCGTCTGCGAACAGGTCTATAGGGTTAAACATACTGGGCAATAACAGAAGTAGCCTAATAGGCCTCTAACTGAAAACATAACTGGCAAATTGTCAGTTTTGAAATCTGTCCTCAAGAGCAATAGTCTAATCCTTCTATATGAATGGTAAATAAATGGTAAACGGTGTCTTTTTATATAGTGCTTCTATCCAAAGCGCTTTACGATGTTTTGTTCCTCACATTCACCCATTCACTCACACACTGACAGCAGAGGCGACCTTGCAAGGTGCCAACCTGCTCATCGGGAGCAATTCGGGATTAAGTGTCTGGCTCAAGGACACTTCAACACACTGTGAAGGGGGATCAATAAAGGAATATCTTATCTTATCTTATCTTACTAGTTACGCAGCTGGCCAGTATGACTTACTACCATAGTGTCTTTATACCTGTATCACTGTACATATTAATACTACAACTCTGTACATACATCTGATTAGCACTATTACTCAGTAGTACTCATTTATATATTTTATACCCAGTTTAATCACCTGCACATTGTATATTACTATTGCACTTTACTGTTACATTTGCACTCTGGTTGGATGCCAAACATTGTACTGTACTTGTGCTGCATGGTGACAATACATTTTAATCTAATTTAATCTAATATTGAAGTCAGGAGGAACAAAAACAATATACTGTAGTCTGAGAGTTAATGTTGTTGTTTAGTGGTTGGTACCATCTATTTAGAGCTAAAGAGGGTGGATGCTGATTAGCCTCCAGTGGCTTATATTCTCTTTTGAAAAGGCAGAAAAAGCTTTGAAATAAGCCATTGAAATAAGAAGATAGTCCACCCACTTCAATCAAACCAATGAAAAATTCCCATAAAAAACAAGTGAATGCTTCCGACTATGGCAGCGTGCCAGATAGACACGAGTCATAATGGATCCTGGAGCGCCGTGCCGGCTGAGCCTCCATAGATACGTAATGGAATTGTCTCGTCTCGGCGCGGTGCGGCAATTGCGGTGCACCGGAGGAGGGGGGAGGGGGTGGGTTCTTACGTTTTCCGAAAAGCTAACTTTTTGAAGATACAGGATTTCCCAACAGAAGAATCCATTCGAGGCAAATGGATTTCACAGCGTCTGCACGTGTACTTAATAAATATGTATGCATCCGGATGCTATTGAATTTTCTGTGTATCACAGTAAAAGAAAAAAAAGAAAAAAAACTATTACTCCATTTCACTGTAGCTGATAATGGATAGAAGTATCCATTCGTGCCTTGGACTACAACACACTACATCTCCTACCACTATGTATCCCCCCCCCCTCAATCCCCCTTATCCTCCCCCCTCCCCCCACCCCCCTGCCTGCCACAACAACCCAATTCAGTTTGGAGCAAGCAGCTTTGAGACGTGCTGGGGCCTTGACACCTTCTCTGCCTACTGATGAGGCTATAGCAACAGGAGGAACGGATCGTCGATAACAAACAGCTGATTGGAATGAGAACTAGAAAAGGTTTGCTCAGTAGAACGCAAATCTCCATCAGGCAACACGCCGGACACACAGCCTGCTAGAAAAACCAGCAGAGACCAGAATAAATTCCATATGCTGGTTACCAGCATACTAGCACCAAAACACTACATATTATGCTGGTCTTTGCTGGTATAACCATCATGCATTATGCTGGTCTTTGCTGATATAACCATCATGCATTATGCTGGTCTTTGCTGGTATACCCAACATGCAGGGGCAACAGTGTCTCAGGAGGTAGAGCAGTTGTCTGGTAATCCGGAGGTTCCCAGTTCGCTGCCCACTCCTCCCGGACAGCATGTCGAAGTGTCCTTGAGCAAGACACTTAACCCCTAATTGCTCCCGATGTGCAGGTTGGCACCTTGCAGGCACGATCGCAGAGATCGTGTACCGGCGTGATGTTATCGTTATCGAGGGCCAAATATCATCACAGTATCCTATCGGATTCGTGAGTTACAGGATTCCTAGGGTGGGATGATATGAGTAAGACCTGGAAAACAACAAGAAAAGGCCAAGCTAACGACTCAAAACCCACAACCTCCACCACACGCCTGAGTCACGCCTCGATGACGTAAATGGTAAATGGTGCATTTATATAGTGCTTTTATCCATTTGTGTTCCTCACATTCACCCATTCACTCACACACATTAACACACCGATGGCAGAGGCAAGGTGCCAACCTGCTCATCGGGAGCAATTAGGGGTTAAGTGTCTTGCTCATGGACAATTCGACACGCTGCCCCGGAAGGAGTGGGAATCTAACCAGGAACCTTCTGACTACCAAGTGACCGCTCTACCTCCTGAGCCACTGTCGCCCCTTCAACCAACAGCATCACGGGTAAGAAGCGAAGCACTAATCAAATGAGCCACGGAGCTCTTCACACGCTCTCTCCAGGGAGCAGTCACCCAATCAGGAGGGTGGCTCCTCGTCACATGCTCTCTCCAGGGGGCAGTCACCCAATCAGGAGGGTGGTGTTCCCAGTACAGTTGGAGTTGAGATAGACTCCTGAGTAAGGGAACTCAATTAGCATACAGCACATTGATGAGTGATGTGTCGTGATGTGAATAGCAGAACCTTTTCAGCTTCTTCAGTGTGTGTGTGTGTGTGTGTGTGTGTGTGTGTGTGTGTGTGTGTGTGTGTGTGTGTGTGTGTGTGTGTGTGTGTGTGTATGTGTGTGTGTGTGTGTGTGTGTGTGTGTGTGTGTGTTTAAGTTTAAGTTTATTTGGACCCCCATTAGCTGTTACAAATGGCAACAGCTACTCTTCCTGGGGTCCACACAAGACAATAAATACAAACAAACATCATAATAAAAAATGAAACCAACAATAAACATACGAAACAATATACATAACATAATCAAACATCCCAAACATAATTCCCCCCCCCCCCCACACCCATCCAACCCAACCCACCTCATTACATTAGCATTATACCAAAATATTACAAAATGTTACAAAATAACTAGTAAAATAATAAAATGTTATATATCAAGCATTGTGCCTGTACCCAAAAGTAACCTCTTCACTTGCTTTTTAAAGCTTTCTTTGCTTGTTGCTTGAGTAATTATATTTGCAACCTATTCCACTGTGAGATGGCCCTATACATAGCAGTTATTTGCATTGCATTTGATCTCGGTAGAATAATTGAAACATGACCCCTGGTAACTTGTCTTGTCCTGTGCTCATGTCTGTCTTGTGAAAAGGTTATTCTTGAGTACAGGCAGCTGGGTTGTATGCACATGCACACATTTTTGCTGTGGTTGTGTGTGTGTGTATCAATGCATATAGGCAAGCAAGTGTTTGTGTGTAGGGATGCAACGGAATATGAATGATTTGGAATGCAAAGATAACGTCTGTACTTCTATAACCATGGCTGTATTATTCATCTCCAGAATAATCGGATTCTGGGATCCTCGCCTTCGCCAAACAAATAATCATAACGGTGACCGTTTTCCCATTTTTGTTTGTCAAATGAATAAGGAAAACAAATCCAATTTGTTCAATTCATTGAACATGGAAGAAATGAAAAAGTCGACATCAGTAGGCTGAATCAGGGAAGTCGACACAAACAAAAGCATCCGCTATAGTCGAACACCTACGTCATTTTGAATAGCCCAGTATGACGATAGCTGATGAAGATAGATACCAATTTCCTCTCTGTGCGTTCAGTAGAAGGCTATCTGGCTGCAAGCTAGTTTAGCACAAAAGAGTCCACTTAACAGCTTAAAACTCTGGGAGAGGTGTTTTTGACCAACAGCTAGGCTAGCTGGTCGATATTAGCTTCCATTCATTTGTGCTAAGCTAGCCATTCATTCATTCAACCTTTATTTAAACATCCTCATTTATAGTGATGTTGAGTAAACATAGAATGATACAAAGATAAAACAAAGATAAAAACAAGTAATTTAGTTCAAATAAGATAAAAACATGAAACAAGAAACAAACTAAGCAGACTAAAAGCAATTCCAAAATGACGTACAATTATTAATCAAAGCTATACATTTTCCAAAGGTTGGACGAGTATCAAACTTTTAGAGTATCAAGGCAGTTTTTCATGAATTAGAACCAGCTCAGGGAACCACCTCAAGCATGAGCGAATCACTTGAGCGAGTCTGATAGAATCCAGAATTCCAATCCAACATCGTTGTAATGTAATGACAATAAACAAATACCGATTCATTCACACTTCAGATGGCCTCTGAGCTGTCATCAACAGTACGTCAGGCTCTGCGTCACACTCTTTCATAAGCTGAAGAAAGGAACTGGAGCAAGGGAAGAGTGAAGAGAAAGAATCTGAAGAATAGAACGCCGGGAGAAGATGAGAGAGAGAGGGGGGGAGAGAGAGAGAGGGGTGAAAGGGAGAGAGAGGGGGGAGAGAGATAGATAAAGGGAGAGAGAGAGATAGACAGATAGAACTAAGCAGGAGGTGACACACGCCAGGGACATGAACTTTAGATTTGATAGGAAGGTATTTTTCTAAAATATCACTTTTCCATTGTAGAGTGTTATTTCGTGGTGAGATTCAACAATGGTCTCAGACTTAAGAAACACACACAAGATGATTATCACAGACGTTTTGTCATTCAAAGACATCATCCTTTCATACCGATAGGGCTCTCAAGGCCTCAGCAAACCATGTGGATAAAAACACTTAATTGACTGTATGTACAGAGAGAGAGAGAGAGAGAGAGAGAGAGAGAGAGAGAGAGAGAGAGAGAGAGAGAGAGAGAGAGAGAGAGAGAGAGAGAGAGAGAGAGAGAGAGAGAGAGAGAGATATCTTTAATATTTTTACACGTGCCAATGAAGCACATGAAATATAAATTGAGAGTGAGAGAGAGAGAGAGAGAGAGAGAGAGAGAGAGAGAGAGAGAGAGAGAGAGAGAGAGAGAGAGAGAGAGAGAGAGAGAGAGAGAGGTTGACATATTTGTACTAGTAGTAGTGGAGAGTGATATAATAATAGTGATATAAAAGAGAATACAAAGAGTGATATCAAATATATTTAATATACTAGAAATAGGATAATAAAGAGAGAGATTGAGAGATAGATGGCATTGGAGAAAGAATAGTTATTGTGTGAGATAAACTGATTGCATAGCCTGGAGAAGTCTGGCCCAAGTAGGAAAACATTTTATAAAAAATCATTTGAATATGGCAATTTTTTTTTATTTCACCAGAATGTGGCCACTTTTCTATAAATTATATGGCATATTGTACTGTATATTTAATAGATGTTTTCCATGCCTTAAACGTGTGTCTGACTCTTAACCACCAAAACCTGCAAGGACTACAACATCCTTGTAGTCTATTGCATACTGTATACTTTTACTCTTACTCATAGTATATGTTCAGACCCTCATCTGCACCTGTTTACACTGTTTATTTTTCTATATTCAGAGTTACTTATATAATTTACACCGTTTATTTTTCTCTATTTATATTCAGATCTAATTTCATTGCCTATATTTATGTCTTTCTACTATTGCCCTGCCCATAACTGTACCTCCCCTTCCCCCTCTCCAATGCTGCTATGACACCTGGATTTCCCGAAAGGGATAAATAAAGAAATATCTGATCTGATCTTATTTTAAACCATGCATTATATCGATGGTCTCAAGACATAATATACAGTACCTTACAAAGAAAGAATCACCATCCTCCATGTAGCGTACGACACCCATGGCTGTGTTCTGCGGCAGTAACAAGTGGGGTTTTATTAACTATATTTTAATAAATATTTCTTTATAAAAGCTTCCTGCTTGGGGGCTTCTTGTGCTTTATTTGTCCTGGCCTGCCTTCACTCCCCCCACCTCTGCTGCTAATGCATTCACACATTGAATAACAAAATCAGCGTGTGAATATGAGTGTGCACGCTGCTCTTGAGTGCACATCAATAACGCAGTATGGTTTTTAATAAGCGGTATATGAGTGTAGGTTTCCTCCTTTCTTTCCACTGACCCACATCCACTGACAAAACATCGTCTCCCAGACCTGATGCACTTGACTATAGGCAGGCTGTGGCGATACAAGAAAACATACTTTTTTTGTGAAAATCTGAAGGATTTCTTTTTTATAACGATGGCTAGCGATATATTGTCACAGACAGTCACTATACTTGTTTTGGTAAAACGGCTCAACTCTAGGTAAACCACGGCTGACAATGGGAATAGTATCAGGGCTAAATGGACTACCAGGCCTTACCTTGAAAGTTGAAACTTACTTCCACCTTGTTAGCAGAGGAGTTTGAGTCCCCATCTCCGGTGGACACCCACCATATAGACCAGGGTCCTCATTTATCAATAATGTGTAGAAAGTGTTCTATTTTTGTTCCTAAGCACGGAATTTAGAATGTCTCTACGCACAGAAAAATTGGGATTTATAAACCGTGCATGCACAGGTCATACGCACACTCTGTGTTGATAAATACCATTGTTCTTACCGTCTATGCTCGTGCATGATTGTAAGCATTTGCATACAGAACCACCCCTAATTAACCATATATGGTAATGAAACACCCCATTGAATGTGAAATAATGGACTGAGCCGAGCGAACTATGAGAAACTTCAGAGCGAGATTGTTCACGGAGGTCTAACCAACACATTTAACGTATACAGCATTTTTGTTGTTAACAATCTTATTTGGAAACATGACAGAATAAATAAATCCAATGAAGTTGTCAATTTCACAGACAACTCCACTGAGGAGGAGGGAGTGTGCAGACTTATCTTCGGTGCGCCGGGAGCCAAGGATGTTGACTGACCCAGTCCTACAGAACCAGCACATTGACAGAAATAAATTACAAGCTGACCCGACATTTTGCACTGTAATGCCTGAAATTAACGAGAATACAAACTCGTAACCACTATTTTGTGCTTGCGTTTGCCATATACCATATACTGCAAAATAAATGCCTTTTTTCGTTGAGGTTTTTTCAAGTTAGATTAAGACCTTGCAAGGGTAGACTTACTTAAAACTGCTGTATGATCCTCTTGACTGAAAGCAGGCCAACTGCGCTCAACAATGCCTATTGTGCGAGCGTGAGCCTGTTGGGTTTGGTCAGAGTCATTATGGCTTCAGTGGATAACCCTGATCACCTGCATTTAAGTGATATTTTTATTACAGATACCCCAGTAATAACATTACAATTTAATTAAATAAAATTAGGCCTGGGTCGTGCGTTCCTCCCGGCCACCGGCAATGACTTATCAGCCAAATGCAACGATAAACCATGGTGCATTCATTCGGAAAGACCTATTCCAAATGCTATTTATAGGGTTTGACAATAATTACACTAATGTATCTATTTTACAATTAACTATAATGAATTACGGGTCATACATGTCAGAACATGTCAGTGTTGAAACGAATGCATGAAACTGATGAAAGCGTATTCCGTCCATCTGCCGTCTTCATATTCTACCGCTTGGTGACATGTACGCACGGTCTGAGCTGTGTGTAGATATACGCACAATCTCAAGCACACATTCATTTTGATAAATCCCACACTTTGCTTAGAAATGATCGTATGCATGGTTTACGCACATACAGTATCTGTGCGTACGCACCATTGATAAATGAGGGCCCAGGGGTTCTCAAACTTTTTTATACCACAACCCCATTATATTTAGGATTTTTTTTGGTGACCCCACACTTGGAAATAAGGAAGATCAAAATAAAAGCACACGTTGTTGAACTTGATCATGCATATTTATTAGAAAATGTAATTACAGCACCAACATGAAACACCCACCATATAGACAATACCAACATGAAACACCCACCATATAGACAATACCAACATGAGACACCCACCATATAGACGATACCAACATGAAACACCCACCATATAGACAGTACTAACATGAAACACCCACCATATAGACAATACCAACATGAAACACCCACCATATAGACGATACCAACATGAAACACCCACCATATAGACAGTACCAACATGAAACACCCACCATATAGACAATACCAACATGAAACACCCACCATATAGACAATACCAACAAGAAACACCCACCATATAGACAATACCAACATGAAACACCCACCATATGGACAATACCAACATGAAACACCCACCATATAGACAATACCAACAAGAAACACCCACCATATAGACAATACCAACATGAAACACCCACCATATGGACAATACCAACATGAAACACCCACCATATAGACAATACCAACATGAAACACCCACCATATAGACAATACCAACAAGAAACACCCACCATATAGACAATACCAACATGAAACACCCACCATATGGACAATACCAACATGAAACACCCACCATATAGACAATACCAACATGAAACACCCACCATATAGACAGTACCAACATGAAACACCCACCATATAGACAATACCAACATGAAACACCCACCATATAGACAATACCAACATGAAACACCCACCATATAGACAATACCAACATGAAACACCCACCATATAGACAATACCAACATGAAACACCCACCATTATAGACAATACCAACATGAGACACCCACCATATAGACAATACCAACGTGAAACACCCACCATATAGACAATACCAACATGAAACACCCACCATATAGACAATACCAACATGAGACACCCACCATATAGACAATACCAACATGAAACACCCACCATATAGACAGTACCAACATGAAACACCCACCATATAGACAATACCAACATGAAACACCCACCATATAGACAATACCAACAAGAAACACCCACCATATAGACAATACCAACATGAAACACCCACCATATGGACAATACCAACATGAAACACCCACCATATAGACAATACCAACATGAAACACCCACCATATAGACAGTACCAACATGAAACACCCACCATATAGACAATACCAACATGAAACACCCACCATATAGACAATACCAACATGAAACACCCACCATATAGACAATACCAACATGAGACACCCACCATTATAGACGATACCAACATGAAACACCCACCATATAGACAATACCAACATGAGACACCCACCATATAGACAGTACCAACATGAAACACCCACCATATAGACAATACCAACATGAGACACCCACCATTATAGACAATACCAACACGAAACACCCACCATATAGACAATACCTAAATGAAACACCCAGCAACAATGTAGCATCTCCACAGTCCTGCCATCGACCTGCAGGGGAGAGTGAGTTGCTCCAGCCTCCCTGAGGTCAACAGGACCGGTCGAAAATGTCAGCACTGGTCAATGATGTTTGCGTAACGTAAAGACTGCAGATAACAGACCCTCCTGACAACGTACACCACTTACAGAGCTTTGACTTAGAATCAGGGCACATGAGTCATGATGTATATTCAAACATAATGGTGCTTTTCATCCACAGAGAGGCTCTGGTAGTGTCCTGTCACCCCCCCCCCCGCCAGACTGCACGCTCTCTGGGTTCCTCTCATCACTCCCTACCCGCCTACATAGCAGGACTTAGTGATATGACCAGAATATCACATCACAATATGTATCTTAGTTTTGACGGTATTTGATGATATTTCCTTTCGCCGGTACAAATTGCAATGTGATATAGCTTCATCTTGTAATACAGTTTTCATGGTGTGTTTTCAATCAAAGGGGTCTGTTCTTTTGTCCTTTTTTTTATATTGCCGCAAGGAACTTTTTAATAATAAGAATATACAGCACCTGTATTTTATTATATATATATATATATATATATATATATATATATATATATATATATATATATATATATATATATATATATATATATATATATATATATATATATTAGGGCTGTCAGTTTATCGCGTTAATTAGATTAATTAATTACACAGCAAATTATCGCGTTATGAAAATTAACTCAAAATTAATTACAAAAAGATTTTTTTTTTTTTTTTTTTTATAATATTTTTTTTTGTATCTCATTCATTCCATGATAATGTAGAATACACATTTACAGATTTTTTTTTAATATGGTCCATTTGCATGTTCTTGGTATCTGATTCTAGGGACATCTATGAATCTCAGGGAATGTAAATACTGTGGGCTAGATCCACAAAGAATGGATTGCACGGTGCAAGTTGCACCCTTACTTACAATTCATTATGAATTGAAAATGGGGGACCCTGATGTAACCAAGACGAAAGTCTTTCTCTGGTCTGCACGCCCTTAACAATTGTGTGTATTGAGCCGTACTGTATTGTACCCATTCTGCAATCTGTTAATAATATTTACATTCAATCAATCAATCTGCGCTGTGATTGATTGAATGAAAATTTTATTTTGATCAATTGTAATGAACCAAATGAGAATATCAATACATTTTTTTTTATCTTTGACCAGACCTGAAAAATCTAAGCAAATTAATAGATGGAAGATGATTAAACAGAAAGTTTTGTAGATACAGTACTGAATTCTGCCATCTGGACACATGCTATTTGAAATATGATTATAGAATATAGAATACGAGGCATAAAATGGTTATGCGATTAAAATGCGATTAATTAGATTAATTAATTACAAATCCTGTAATTAATTAGATTAATTTTTTTAATCGCCTGACAGCACTAATATATATATATATATATATATATATATATATATAATATATATATATATATATATATATATATATATATTATATATATATATATATCTTTTTTTATACAATATCTACTATATGGTGGACAGATCGCTTTGCATGGATCCATGACGGTATTTTAGGGCTGTCAATGAATATTCTATAGTCAAATTAATCATCTAAAAAAACATTTGTATTTTATTGATTGTGACTTCTCACGTCGGCCTGAATGGTGGACTGGAGACACGCAACGTCACTCTCATTGTGCGGAGTGAAAGTTAAATGTAGGTCTGTTCCTTGAGCTCAACGACCTGCCAATAATTCAACAACAACTGCATCATGGTGTGACGCTGGCAGAGAGTTCCAACCCAACTTGGCCGCGGAGACAATGATTTGCACTCGGAGCTAAATCTAAAAAGCCCCGTTTGGAAATACTTTGGATTTTAGTCACTAGCAGGCAAACCTGTGGAACCTCGAGACAAAGTTGTGTGCAAGCTATGTAAACTACAGCTGGCCTACCATTGCTTTCTATGCTAACCCTAGCATTTTAGGAGTTCTAGCGTCAAGGATGTAAGTAGCCTACTTTCCGTTTTTTGAATAGCACTTAATTGTAAATCATCCCTGAGGGTAACACTTGTAGATATTGAATGATTGAATGACGTTGCTGTATATGTTGTAAACGTTAATTTGACACATAATGCGCAATAAGACATATTTGAATGTTCGAACCCATATGTTGTGTTTTTTTTAAGGAGTAGTCAAATCTCTGGCCAATTTAGATTCAGTATACCTCCCAGCCTTACTACATAGGCCCACACACACACAAGCAATCCTTGGTTCTCATTACCATCAATTAACATTAACAAGCCCACAGTGTTGAATGCGTGCATGTGCATGTGTGTGTGTCAATATGTTTATGTTTGCGTAACGTAAGACTGCAGATAACAGACCCTCCTGACAACGTATGCTACTAACTAACCTTACTGTCATGCACTTGTCCTAATAAACTAACCTACACTGTAGCACTCAACACTTTGATGAACATTGTTACTCAGCTGATAGAGTTGTACCCTTCCTGATGACTTGTCGTACAGAACTTGTAAGTCGCTTTGGATAAAAGCGTCAGCTAAATGACTAAATGTAAATGTAAATGTATGCACTTACAGAGTGAAGGCTTTGACTTACAATCAGGGCACATGAGTCATGATGTATATTGTTAGTACAAGGTGGCTCTCAAACACAATGGTGCTTTCATCCACAGAGAGGCTCTGGTAGTGTCCTGTCACCTCCCTCACCCCCCCCCCCCCCCCCCCCACCCGCCCCGCCCCGCCAGACTGCACTCTCTCTGGTTCCTCTCATCACTCCCTATACCCGCCTACTTAGGAGGCTGGGAGATACGGCCAGAATATCACATCACAATATTTCGTTTTGACGGTATTGATGATATTTAGTTTCCCCGGTACAAATTCAATGTGATATGTGATATGATATATCTCTGTTTACACCTGTTCCAAAGTCACAGCCTGTGAGCCTGAAGAGTCTCTGTATTGAGACGCTGGCGGTACGCAGGTCTTTCCCTAAACAATGGTAAAGGGGCGCAGTGTCACTATGACAACGCACCAGCGCCACCATCTGTGGAATAAATAAATAAATAAATAAATAAATAAATAAATGTGTCGTTTGGTTTCGTTTGCAGTGAAAGCTTGGGCCAGCTTATACCTTATATAAGCCTAACTTAAACAAATAACTTATTTGGAACTATTTTATTGAAATTATGTTTTTAACTTGCAGGAAAGGCAAAAGGCTTTCCCCCCCTTGATGCGACTCAGTACCATCTTGTTTGAAGATCCTGGGGAAAGCGTACCACTGGTCCTTGTGAATCCGAACGCGGATGGATGTATTATACATTATGGAGGTTACATGAATCAGCCCAACTCCAACTGGGCAGAAAGTCAATTATCATAACGTGATTCGAAAAAAATAAATGATGGCGCAGAGCAAAAAGGTAGAATCAAAGTGCATACGATTTAGAAAGGGAGACTGCTTTGACGTATGTGCCGATCCATGATTTAGAAGGGAAATTCAAAGAGGATGCTTCCAACGTCCAACCTCTGAACCATCCAGCAGGGCGGGGAGCCTATTTACTGAAACCGCTTGCTTTGAACATATAGGAGAAATATCATTAGAGACACACACACCACACACACCACACACACACACACACACACACACACACACACACACACACACACACACACACACACACACACACACACACACACACACACACACACACACACACACACACACACACACACACACACACACACACACACACACACACACACACACACACACACACACACACACACACCCAGCACCCCACCCTTCCCCATGCAGATACACACACGCACACATGCACCCAGCACCCCACCCTTCCCCATTCATATATTTATTCTTACCGTATATATATATACAGTATACACACTCATCTGTCTGTACATACCTGCATATAATCCTTTTTACATATCTGTAGACACACTATATCTATTAGTATCCCTTGCGTACTCTTACTAGTTATGCTGCTGGCCAGTACGAATTTACCATAGTGTCTTTATACCTGTATCACTATACATATTAATACTACAACTCTGTACATACATCTGATTAGCACTATTACTCAGTAGTACTAATTTATATATTTTATATCTAGTTTAACATTTGCACTCTGGTTGGATGCAAAAACCTCTTTTTGTTGTATTGTACTTGTGCTGTATAATGACAATACATTTAAATCTAATTTATGATTATGTGAATGTAAATGCCCAACGACAGTGAAAATGAGGGCTGCCTCAGTGGAATCTTCGAGACTAAATAAAGATTTATGAATGAATATGCAGATATCTGTTTATAGAGATTATAAATAAGACAACCCTACTTTGAACTCTTTGTCTCTCACTTTGGTGAGATGTACATAATCTGCCTAGATGAATTCAACCTAACTCCGCCCACTGTCCGACGCTGTGATTGACACGTCACTAATGTATCAAGGCTGTGATTGACACATCACTAATGTACCAAGGCTGTGATTGACACGTTACTAATGTTCGATGGCTGTGATTGACACATCACTAATGTACCAAGGCTTAAATTGACACGTCACTAATGTATCAAGGCTGTGATTGACACTTC
>NC_140174.1:28978500-29166000 GCF_963971535.1 Notolepis coatsorum | reverse complement strand
TTTAAGAATATGTTGACTCTTACCAGTAGATGGAATTCAGTCAGTCATTCTTAAGACAGACAGAGGGGAGGTTCATGTTCTTACCCGGATGTTGTCGAAGGAAGCCTTGTTGTTCACATCGTAGAGGAGGAGAAGCGCTGAGGACAGACAGGAAACAGGATGTTAGCTCTTCAATCATATTGGAATTACCTCTCAAGCCTCCCCCTCTTTTCCTCGATTGTTTACTTTTACTCATAGTATATATTCAGCTTCAAATTCTTTATTGCCTATATTTATTGTAACATATAATATAACTGATAGGCATACAGACCCTCATCTGCACCTTGTTTATACCGTTTATTTTTCCCGTATTTTATATTAAGATCTAATTATTTATCTATTTATTATCTATATTATGTCTTTCTACTATTACTATGCCCGTACTTGTACCTCCCCTCCCCCATGCTGCTATGATGCCCGGATTTCCCCCAAGGGGATCAATAAAGATAAATCTTATCTTATCCTCCATCCAGTATAGATGATAGAGAGAGAGCAGAGAATAGATAGAGAGAGAGATAAAGAGAGGTACAATAGAGAGGATAATATATAGAGAGATAAGATAGAGAGAGATAAAGAGAGGTAAGATATATAGAGAGAACTCTCCAAGTCACACAAGTCTCCCAGTCACACAAGTCTCCCAGTCACACAAGTCTCCAAGTCACACAAGTCACACAAGTCTCCCAGTCACACAAGTCACACAAGTCTCCAAGTCACACAAGTCTCCCAGTCACACAAGTCTCCAAGTCACATAAGTCACACAAGTCTCCCAGTCACACGAGTCTCCCAGTCACACAAGTCTCCCAGTCACACAAGTCACACAAGTCACACGAGTCTCCCAGTCACACAAGTATCCCAGTCACACAAGTCTCCAAGTCACACAAGTCACATGAGTCTCCCAGTCACACAAGTCTCCAAGTCACACAAGTCTCCCAGTCACACAAGTATCCCAGTCACACAAGTCTCCAAGTCACATGAGTCTCCCAGTCACACAGGTCTCCAAGTCACACAAGTCTCCCAGTCACACAAGTCTCCAAGTCACACAAGTCACACAAGTCTCCCAGTCACACGAGTCTGTTATGTACCATGGGCTTGATTGCTCCTGTGTGCTCTAGGCCAGTGGTTCCCAAAGTCGGGGTCGCGACCCAAAGGTGGGCCGCGAGCAGCCACGGGTGGGCCGCAAGATGATTTAAAAAAAATAAAAAAAAATAAAAAAATATATATTTTTTCTTTTTTCTTTTTTTCTTTTTTCTTTTTTTCTTTTTTCTTTTTTTTCTTTTTTCTTTTTTTATTTAAAACATTTTTGTCAGGCCACTGAACTTAGAAGCAGGCCAGGACAGTGTTTCTAGTTGTATTCTAAAATTCTATTCTATTGTATTCTAAAATGTGACTATATGGTTTTATATTAACTTAATAAATAAACAAAAACGAAAAATCTACTTATTTCAACGAACATTTCAAACTAAATAACAGATTATGCACATAAAACGCTGAAAACAACCGAAGCAACAATAGTATTTTAATGAGGCTATTATTATTATCATTATTATTTTGCAACAAGTTAGCCCTCTCATAAATAGCACATATAAATGAATAACTAACTTGAACTAACTTAATAGGATTGAAGTGATATTTGGCTTAAAAAATCGGTCGCCTGGCAAAAAAAAAATAAAAAATGCCAGACGATGTGCATTGGGCCGCGGCTCTCTGACGCCTTATTTTCTGGGCCCCGGCCTGAAAAGTTTGGGAACCCCTGCTCTAGGCTGACTCTAGAGGTATGTGGCAGGGCCTCAGAACAATGACAGATTACAAAGGCACCTCCCTCAAACTGAATAGTGACATCTCCTTAGCAAATGATCTCAATACCTTCTATGCGAGGTTTGATGCTGTGAATAACAACACCAGCCTACAAGCCACGGCAATGGGGGGGGGGGGTCTGCTGATGGAGACTCAGTGTTCAGGGTAACAGAGCATGAGGTGAGGCGGACCTTTAAAAAAGTGAATATCAGGAAGGCAGCAGGACCGGACGGCATCCCCGGCCGCGTCCTAAAAGTCTGTGCCGACCAACTGGCCCCGGTATTCACTGACATTTTTAACCTGTCCTTAGAACAGGCTGTCATCCCCACCTGTCTGAGGAAGTCCACCATCATCCCTATACCCAAAAAATCTACGCCCGCTTGCCTCAACGACTACCGCCCTGTAGCCCTCACCTCCATAGCCATGAAGTGCTTTGAGAAGCTAGTGAAGGGCTACATCTGTTCCTCCCTCCCCATCAACCTGGACCCCCTGCAATTTGCATACCGCCCTAACAGATCCACGGAGGATGCCATAGCCCATGTGCTGCACACAGCAGCATCACACCTGGACAAGAGGCAGGGGAACTATGTGAGAATGCTGTTCATTGACTACAGCTCAGCATTCAATACCATAGTCCTCTCCAAACTCATAGCCAAGCTCAGGGACCTGGGCTTGAACTATGACCTCTGCCAGTGGGTCTTGGACTTCCTGACGGGCAGACCCCAGGTGGTAAGAGCAGGCAACTGCACCTCCTCATCCATCACACTCAACATAGGGGCCCCCCAGGGCTGTGTTCTGAGCCCCCTCCTCTACTCCCTGTACACACATGACTGCGTGGCACAGCAGAACAACAACACAATCATCAAATTTGCTGATGACACAGTAGTGGTGGGCCTGATCTCTGCCAACGACGAGAGCGCCTACCTGGAAGAGGTAGAGAATCTGTCACAGTGGTGTCAGGAGAACTGCCTCTCCCTGAACGTCAGCAAAACAAAAGAGATGATTGTGGACTTCAGGAGGTCGGGGGTCAAGGACTACAGCCCCCTCAGCATCGACGGGGCACCGGTTGAGAGAGTGAACAGTTTCAAGTACCTCGGAGCCCACATATCCGAGGACTTGACATGGACCACACACATTGACAGTGTTGTGAAGAAGGCACGACAACGCCTCTACTTCCTCAGGCGCCTAAGGAAGTTCCAAGTCAGTCAGAAGATCCTTAGGAACTTCTACTCATGTACAATAGAGAGCATCCTGACTGGCAACATCACCTCCTGGTTTGGGAATAGCACTGCACAAGACCGTAGCAGACTACAAAGAGTGACACGTTCAGCCGAACGCACAATTGGAGGGGGGCTTCCCACCCTCCAGAACATTTACAACAAGCGTGCAGGGGGAAGGCTAAGAGAATCATCAAGGACTCCAGCCACCCGAACAACTGCCTCTTTGAACTGCTGCGGTCAGGCAAGTGATACCGGAGTTTTAAGGCGAGCACAGAAAGACTCAGAAGAAGCTTCTATCCCCAGGCCATCAGGCTGCTCAACGAACAATAAACACTATGCAACAACCATCAAATGCACACAGCTCACACATCCACACGCACACACTCACTTTAAACAAACAACTAACTGCAGCACCCACTTTACACACTTTAGAACACCTAAACACACTTTACACTTTATATTTATTGGTAAAGGATTTGCACTACAACTCGTACACCTTACTGTAAATTGTACCTAAATTGTACCTCATCCCATTTCTGCTCTGCACTATAGTATTGTATATTAGTACATTGCATAGTATATTGTATATTGTATGGTAACTCAATTACTTCTATTCTGCATCGAACATTGTACATATGTCTATACTGAACACTGTGACCTCTATTTTTACTTCTATTTTACATGCTATACTATTTTATTCCATACTTATCTTGTCTAGCACAGTCTCTGGAGCGTAACAGTAAGAAGCATTTTGTATAAAAGTATTCTGTACTTCTGTATGACAACTATTAAAGAAACTTGAAACTTGAACTTGTGTCACTGTGCAGGCAGGTGATGGCTGCTAATTAGCTGATTGCTGCTGATTGGATACCATCCTGGCAGTTTAAAGCCACTTCCTCAAACACACATGCAGGCTGACTGTTGCTAGAAGAGATTGTGGAAACAGAGTCTTTTCACGTTCCACCATTCTTTGATCTTTAGTTTGTACTAGTATTCATTGTTAGAGTAGTCTTTTGGTTTAAACACAGGCATTGGTGTCTGTTTGCACTTATGTTGCATCCCTTTGAGCCAGGGTCGTAACAAGTCACACAAGTCTCCAAGTCACACAAGTCTCCCAGTCACACAAGTCTCCAAGTCACACAAGTCACACGAGTCTCCCAGTCACACGAGTCTCCCAGTCACACAAGTATCCAAGTCACACAAGTCTCCCAGTCACACAAGTCACCCAGACACACAAGTCTCCAAGTCACATGAGTCTCCAAGTCACATGAGTCACACAAGTCTCCCAGTTACACAAGTGACTTGGATACCTGTGTGACTGGGCAATTTGTGTGACTGGGAGACTTGTGTGACTGGGAGACTTGTGTGACTGGGATACTTGTGTGTCTGGGAGACTTGTGTGTCTGGGAGACTTGTGTGACTGGGAGACTCGTGTGACTTGTGTGACTTGGAGATTTGTGTGACTGGGAGACTTGTGTGACTGGGAGACTTGTGTGACTGTGAGACTCATGTGACTGGGAGACTTTTGTGTCTGGGAGACTTGTGTGACTGGGAGACTTGTGTGACTGCAGACTCGTGTGACTTGTGTGACTGGGAGATGTGGTAAATACACAGGTCACAACATGTTTACAGGAACGTTTGGGAGTTGTATTTTGATTGTATTTGAGTATATTTCCTGACGAAAAAGGTATGTATCTCTTCTTGTCTAACTCCAGGGAAGATATTAAATAAGCTAATTTCCCAAAATGTTGGAGTTTTCCTTTAAGATAAGATGATCCTTGATTGATCCCCTTGGGGAAATGCGGGTGTCAAATACACTATAGGTACACTTAGAGTATAGACACAAATACAATATAATATAAAAAAAAGTACAAACACAAGATAGTCCAGTGATGAGAGTCCAGTGATATTAGTCTCTAGTGCAAAATACAAGATAGTCAGTACGTTGATGTGAGTCTCTAGTTCTCAAGTCCTGAGTTGTGACAGTGATAGTTCTGGCAGCAGATCCGGCCTCCCAAGCCCTTTGTTGTAGAGTCTGATGGCTGCCGGTATAAAGGACCAGCCCAGGAGGTTTGTGGTGTGTCGGGGGGGGGGGGGGGGGGGGGGAGCCTTAGGCTGAATGTGCTCTTCATTCTGGCTAGCTCCTCGTAGAGGGGGTGAGAGGGGTTCTCCAGGATGGCTTCTAGTTTTTCCTCATCCTCCTCTCAGCTACCACCTCTATGTTATCCAGCTCACCACCCACTACTGAGCTAGCCTTCTTCACCAGCTTGTTCAGCTTGCTGGAGTCCCTCGAGTTGATGTTGCCCCCACAGCACACCACAGCAAAAAAGAGGACGCTGGCTACAACCGACTGGTAGAAAGATAGCAGCAGTCGGTTGCACACGTCGAACGACCTGAGTCTCCTCAGAAAGAACAGCCTACTCTGTCCCTTCCTGTAGAGGGCCTCAGTGTTGTCCGACCAGTCCAGTTTATTGTTCAGGTGAACTCAGAGGAACTTGTAGGACTCCACCATCTCTACCTCCTCCCCTCCGAGGATCATGGGAGAAGGGGGACCCTTCCTGCCTATCCGATAGTCCACCACCAGCTCCTTTGTCTTGCTGATGTTGAGTTGGAGCTGGTTACTGTCCGACCACCCTACGAAGCTCTCCACCAGGGCCCTGTATTCAGCCTCATTGTCATCCACAATGTACTGTAGCTGACGATGGAGGAGTCATTGGAGAACTTCTGCAGGTGGCATGTTCTTGTGTTGTAGCAGAAGTTGGAGGTGTAGAGGGTAAAGAAAAAAGGGTGACAGCACGGTACCCTGGGGAGCGCCGGTGTTTCTCACCAGCACCTCTGATTGGTTGCCCTGAAATCTCACGTACTGAGGTCTGCTGGTGAGGTAGTCGGTGATCCAGGCCACCATTCCCCGGTCCAGCTGCATCCCAGTGAGCTTCTCCTCCAGCCGCTGTGGCTGGATGGTATTAATAATAATGCAGGACCTGTCGCAGAAGTGTCATAATCACAGCACGGGCCTACTTCACTCCCCCTCCTTTTCCCCTCACGTCCTCCACACGCTCCTCTTCATCCCCCTCTCCATCCACTGCACACTCCTCCTCATCCTCTCCTTCTCCAGCCACCCCTTCCTTTACCCTCATACGCCCAGCTGTACTTCATCCCCCTAATTCGCACGCGGTTAGGCACCCCACTCTCCACAGCTGCACTCAATCATTCCCTGATGGGGGGACTACTTCTACCCCTCGACGCTGACCAGAAGCTGTCCTGGTATTAATTACCACTGCCCAGATACGACGTCTCTGCCTGAAGCTCTGCTGGTTTCCAACCTTGTATTTGCCTACTCTAACCTGTTCTCTCCTGTGCCCCAAAGGACCGCTGTCCCTGCCTGGACGTCTCCTGTCCCCGAAGAGGAACACTTGTTCTCCCGCTGCAGCTTCCAAGACAAGCACAAGGACCGCTTGCTCGCTCGCTGCCGCCACGGCAGCCACAAGACAGAACATAACCCCGTTCTATTCCCCCCAATTCCTGTGTTGCTCATTTGACAATTAAACACCCTTGAAACCGCTCCTATCTCCTCTCGTGTGTTCAGCAATTGGGCTGTGCTCCAGACCCCAGTTCTCACAAGAAGTCTTTTAATGGACATGCAACGACACTCAATGTTAGCGGTTAGCACACACGGTTAGCACACACACACACCGGAACACACACACGCATTGTTCGTAGGATCGCCGATGCGATACTCCTCTGGGCTTAACCCATCCCGTCGTCCTTCCCCCCAAGGGCAGCCGGGAGCAGACGAGGGCTGTGGCGTGAGCCACGCCCGGGGACCATCCAAGTGCTCCTGCCCGTCTTTGTCACAGACGCAACAGCGTTAGCGATCTGTTGTTTTGCATGTTTTTCCATTGGGTTTCTCTTATCGGGAGGGGGAACCCTTGCAAGCACGGGGAAAACATGCAAACTCCACACAGAAAGGCCCGGGAGATACCCCACCTGGGTACCTGGCATCGCGGATACCTGGTCCCCAAGGGGGAATCGAACCCTGGACCTTCTTGCTGTGAGGCGACAGTGTTAACCACTACACCACTGTGCCGCCTAAATGCACTGGAGAAGTCGAAGAACATGATCCTCACTGAGCTGCGTGGCCTCTCCAGGTATAGGCCCTGTGGATCATGTAGGTGATGGCGTCCTCCACCCCAATGGTAGCCTGGTAAGCAAACTGCAGGGGGTCCAGGGAGTCACTCACCAGGGGCTTGAGGTGCTGCAGGACCAGCCGCTCAAAGGTCTTCATGACGTGTGACGTCAGAGAGCAACCGGCCTGTAGTCATTGAGGGCACTTGGGCGCCCCTTTTTGGGCACCGGGACACAATTTGTTCCTCAAATTTTTTACCCATTCACTCACATTCACACACCGACGGTAGAAGCAACCATGCAAGGTGCCAATCTGCTCATCGGGAGCAGTTAGGGCTTAAGTGTCTTGCTCAAGTACATTTTGACACGCGGCACTCCAGAGCGGGAACCTCCGGATTACAAGACGACTGCTCTTCCTCCTGAGCCACTGTTGCAACAATCTGACGGCCCTCCTAGTCTGCCAAATATAACTGATCTCTGCACCTGTGTGCACTCAGCATGTCAGAGGAAAGCTAGCATGAAGCTACAATGCCACAATTATTATTATTTTGTAAACGCAAGTAGGAGTGAGCTACAGAGTGGGTACAGCACAGACGAATGGTGACTGGAGTTTTTCTTTGTGGAGGAAAGTGTCTGATTTGTGATAATATCTTCTCACAGAATGCAGTTTCCAGGCAACACAGAGCCTGATTACAAAGGTCTTGTGGCGTAGGAGAGTCAACAAATCTCAAATCTCATTGAGTGTGTAAGTCCAGTGTTCGTCTTCTGTCAACCTTTTACCTCTGTAAGTATTTTCTCACAGTAACACCGAAGGTTATCTCTATCTCTCTCTCTCTACAGCCAACTACATCATTACATGATGTTATGGACTGTATTACCTGTCTGTAGCCTAGTCTACTACATCGACACTTGAGGCATTTTAATTAAATTTAAATTTCAAACCTTTATTTCAACTTGTAAACACTGAGGCTACGTTTAGACGGAGAGAGTCTGAACAGAAACCGCAAAAGTCGTCTTACGGTTTCACTTTTAATTTAGCGTTTAGACTATCGTTTTGGGATGGAATTCTCCGTGCAGACGAGGCTGTAACGACTCCAGACGACTGAGCCCCGCTGTCACACGATTGGCGCATATGTCACATGACGTGCTGTGAAGACCCGCCCTACTCTGCCTCTGATTCGCAGACTGTGGGTGGGGAATGTGATTGGACTAGGGATGCCCCGATCGATCGGCCACCGATCGTTATCGGCCGATAATCAGTATAAATATGCGATCGGTGATCGGTGATAATGTTTTATTTTCACCGATCGTCAAACCCGATCTGTTCTGTCTCAGACACCGGGTGGTGCGGCGTCTGCTCTCGAGTCCAGCCCCTCCTGCACGCATGTAAACACGGGTCTAGTCTAGTGAGACACGGGAGGACGGCGTGTCGGCGTCTCCCTGAGCTAACGTTAGCTTAGCTACCGTTACAAAATTACCCAGTCAACTATTCACTTTTAGTTTAATACATGATGAGGCATTGTCTAACCGAACGGTATCTAGCCGGCCAGCTACCGATAGCTCCTGACATCAACAAACGCTCCACAAAGTCTAATAGGTAGGTATGATACCTGTTAGCTGTTAGCTGTTAGCTCACGTTAGCGCAAGTTAGTTCACTGTTAAAAACGAAATGTCCCATTGAACTAAATAATTCACTGAGGCGTTGTATTAACGTTATATATCCGGCTAGCAGTAGCTACAGATAGCTCCTGATATCAATGTCTTATAACACTGATTCAATGCGTATTCGAGCTGAGGGCTTGCTGAGCACAGTTAAGTAACGTTATACCAATAGGGTCCCGGTGCAGCGCCGGAGAATCCTGGCCGTAGCTCGAGGCTACTCGAGTATATGTCCAGCTGCAGCTCCGGAGAATCCTGGCTGTAGCTGGAGGCTACTAGAGTACACACAGACAGTGGAGCTTGTTGCCTGGTGGCGATGTCTCGCAGATAATACAAGTACAAGTCTAATTATATAATATATATATTTTATAAAAGAAAAATTATTTAAAATACATTTTAATTTCTTTTAATCAAAAACGATCGGTATCGGATCGGTATCGGCCGATATGGCTCACGACGATCGGTGATCGGTATCGGTGGCAAAAAACGTGATCGGGGCATCCCTAGATTGGACCAAAGCAGAGTCACTCACAGACAGTGGGTCCAGTCACGCCGCGGGACAGATTCTTGTGTATTTAAAAGTACTGCCAATGTAGCCTTCAGGTGATCACCATGGATAGAATCAGACATGCTTTGTTTACGGTTCTAGGCTACTGACGCATGCCTGTGATGTAAGCAGTACACGCGACGAGAGCCTTGACAACCCTTTCATCATCGTTTTATGCGGTTTGACAGTTTAGATGAGAGCGCAAAGGTTTATCGTTTCTACGAATTCCACCCTGGAAGGTAGTCTCACTTTTTTGCGGTTTCACACTGTAAAAACGCTGTTTCCGTATAAACGAAAGGCACATCCGAAAAAATATTTTTGCGGATTCACCTGCTAGCATTTCCGTCTAAACAGGGCCTGAGGTTACCCACATTTACAGGGATGACAGGCTTACAAGACAAGACACAGTTACAGTAACAGTAGTAGGTTGCCATGGTGATGTCAGTAGCGTACAGCATATTGTGCATGATCATGCCTTTTCAAAGCTCGCAAATCATTAGTAGCCTGATGTTGGTTTGGTTGAGGAACAGGCATTTTCTCTGTATGTTTTGTCAATGTGACTCCTGAGTTGGCCAATTCTGTGTAGCGCCGTCTCTGAGCATTCATTATGGCTCACTGGACAAGGATGATAAGAGAAGAAGGAACAGACCAATTTCCACCCCATTGTGGCTTTTTTCAGGAGGTGATGTACTGCAGCCTTCGTTTCGAGGTGACAACATATCTTTCAGTGATACAAACTGAATTTTGTGTTCGGCTTGATACACTTACTGTAGGGCTAGATCCACAAAGAATGGATTGCACGGAGCAAGTTGCACCCTTACTTACAATTCATTATGAATTGAAAATGGGGGACCCTGATGTAAACAAGACGAAAGTCTTTCTCTGGTCTGCATCCCCTTAACAATTGTGTGTATTGAGCCGTACTGTATTGTATCCATTCTGCAATCTGTTAATAAAATGTTCATACAATCAATCAATCTGCACGGTGATTGATTGTATGAACATTTTATAACCAGATTGCAGTACAGTACAGCAATACATTACGGCTCAATACACACAATTGTCCGTGCAATCCATTCTTTGTGGATCTAGCCCTTAGAGTTATTAGCTATGATGACCCAGTCGTCATTCAGGCGAGTTCCAACTTGCTCCAAGTGTACTGAGCAGCATCACAGATGACCATTACTGCAGCAGATTGCTTAATAATATCAACAACGTTGTCCTTTACTGAGAGTAGCGTTTCACGAGGAGATATTTTATTTAACAGCCTGTTACAGTACAGTACACACATAAACAGATACTCATATATTGATACCCGAGAACGTCCCTAGTACGACCTCTGTATTCTACTGTTGGCCACCAAACAGCTCTGCTACAGAGGTTTGGGGGATAAGTGCCTTGCTCAACAGCAATCAACCCTGGTCAATCACAAGCCCACTTCTCGAACCTTTAAAGGGGTACTTTGTCAAAAAAAAACAATGCTGATTTATTTTGCACATAATCTCACACGCATCCAAAAAATCCTTGTGTTTTGTTAATTACAGCTCAATGAAACGATAAGGTAGCAGTCCCTATAACGTAAGGTTATGTATATAACCAAGTTCTATGAATACTGGTGACGCTCAGCGTCATTCTGCACTAACCTCACTTCGTGCACAGCACTGAATAAAAAATCCACAATGTACCTTTACATACCGACATCCATCTGGCCACACCCCTATCCGCTTACCTTCATAAGCAGGTGTGTGGTCTACTCGCCTCCTTCCAAAACTTTCACCACAAGGCGAGGTCAAGGGCCGCAGTGGCGTCCTGGCGCTGAGCGTCACCAGTATTCATAGAACTTGGTTATATACTTAACCTTACGTTCTATATCATACTGGCTTCCGCTCAGCGTCATTCTGCACAACAGGAGCTGAGCGGGAGCCAGAAGCTCGACAAATGTACTCAGCTGAGGCCCCCCACAACCATCAGACCGGAGAGGACCGAGCCCCCCGACCCTCCCTAATGGAGGATACCCTCCCTATTGGAGGACGGGAGGGAGACGGATCCGACCGTGCGAAGAGAAACTCGAGCAACTCAACGCACAGGGTGAGCAAACCGTGGCTTGACCCCACGACTATGCACACGCACAACCCGCATGCCACCAGGGAACGAACGGAAGGAACAACCCTCGTTACTGCCCCAAAAATCACGGGGTCAAGAGCAAACTCAACCCCGTGGCAAGGCCGTAGCAGCGGAGCGCGAAGGAAGACCCAGACCCACTGAAGGGACTGGATCCCCTGGAAAAAGGGGGCCCGGGGAGGTCAATGACGCCAAGCATCAAGACCTCACCAGGCGGTCACTTAGTGACACCGCCCCCCACATCGCCAGCGTATTCGGACAGGGCCCCTCCAAGAGCGGGCCCTTCCCCCCACTAGTACGCCGTCTGGCACACTGACCCTGCAACACAGGCAGTCAGCATGGCCGTAACTTGAAGCACTCAAAAGGCTAACCATAACGGAAGCAGGCAGCGCACCGGGGAGACGACCCCAGAGGGGTCGATCCCTTAAACCAGGCAGCAGGCTTTAGACCCGAGCCTGGAGCACTGCGGACGAGACAGGCGCCAAAGGGGTCAACTGAAAACAGCACCCCGGCGGAAGGGGCGTATGCTGGCATTGTTGCGCACCATGACAAAGCCTCCACCAAAAAAAAAACACCCAGAGGGGTCGAGGCAGAGAAGGCTGACACGATTGGCAGACGTCATGAACGTGCAGGGGCACACTCAACCGGGTAACCCGGGAGTTGACTCTGCTCCAACACACCAGGGAATCAACCACCCTCTTGGTACCACAGGCGGTGGTTGTTCCTATAACCCCTCAAGAAAAACTCCAAAACACACCTGCGGGTATACACCGGCTACACCGCAGTACAAGTGTTTCAGTTTTCAAAAAAGGGTTATCAAAAAAGGGTTATTCCAGGCCTACGGGTCGACGAAACACAACTTCGGACCGGGCCCGGCGGCTCGGGAAGCACACAGGGCTACCAGAGGAGGTCCAGAAGACCACCCCAACAGCCCCCTCTTCGCCATGCGTGAGAGAGGAGCGAAAAGAATGGAGAACCAGCCCCTTTATGATAGCGCAAGGTACAACCTGTACCCAACAAAGGGTCTCCATAGCGCCCAACCCTGTGACACCCCGGCCGACCCGGCATTTTTCCCCCCGAAAAAAGCACAAGTCCCTCAGGGTACCAGAACAGCAGATCTGCGTCCCTGGTGGACAATGGGTTAACTGACCTGGACCAGCGCGACCAGAACCAGTCCCGTGCCCTAACCGCGCCGACATCCCCACTCCAGGAGAGGAGGTAGGCATGCGTGTCGATTCAAAACATGAAAAGAGGGCGCCACCCAGACGGTCCCATTTATACCGCGCTCAGTGGCCCACCCCAAGGGCGTGAGACCCCTCTACCTATGTTCTGATCTATTCTGTTAACATCCCCCAGATATGAACGAGAATCCGTTGAGACCCAGTAACAGGCGCTCGGAAGAGGAAAAAATCCCCCATCCCAGTTGCCCTATAAAAACGCTGTTTTAATAACGAGCAACCAAGGCGTACTAGCCTCCTGCGGAATTCTTATCAGAAAACACCCCGAGCCAGCACTATGTACGCGTCGAGACCCAAACACATCAATGGATAGTCTAACCAGACACCAGACATTGGTCATTCAAGTCGCCTGGGAGAACGACAAGGAGTTGTCGTGCTTCATATTCTTCACTCTTTTTTATTATTAAAAAGAAAGAAACACCGACTGACATGAATCCCACGTGACGCGGCCGAGGGTAAAAATTGTTTACAATCTTACATCCCGCCACCCTCACCACAGAGAGGAGACGGGAATCTTCAGAGAAACTTCCCACGTGAGCCATAGATTGAAAAGTAACATTGAGTCATGTGACCAACAGACTCAAGTCACACGTATATCGAGCGTAGTAGAACAGTAAGTTCCTACGCTCTGCCCCGACAACTTGACAATAACAGACCCTACATACGGGTCTGAAAAAACTCACGGAAGCCGTCGTCCAATAGAAACATGCCTAGTGACGTTTTCTATGATGGGGGGAAACCCATGACTCAACCGCCTGTGATAGGTGCGGAGTCAGGGAAACCCTCCCCCCCCCCCCGTGCCAAGCTGCCTAACAGCTTGGCCCTGACCGAATGAAAAGAGAGTCCAATAAACCCCCTGACCAATCAGAAGAGGGAAGGAGGGGTTTATCCGGTACCCCCTCGCAAGCCTAACCCTTGCATACGACAACAACAAACAGCCATATGATACCTTAAGTAGCCAGTATGCTAATGAACAGCGCAAAGCTAATTCAATGCACGCTAGCCACAGACACATCTGTGAACAGGGTTTATAACAAGGCCAAGTTATGTATGTGTGAACCCGACACCCGTGTTTATGTTGCAAGACACAGGAATCTGATAGAGAGAGAGAGCGGCCTGAACCGTGGTACTTTTCATACACGAGCATTACTGCAGACCAACACAATAGTGTTGCGGCTCAAAATCACTGTTTAAGCAATAGAGCACACAACTAACCTCTACCTTTATGTGAAGATTCAGGTCGAGGCAGAAAACCTTTTTCAACCGAGTGTAAGCTGCAGGCCTTGCTTAAGCTCTAACATGAATGTAGCGACCAACAAGACTTAAAGTCTAGCCCTCCTATCAAACCCACACTAGCGAAAGATTCACACGTCGTATCCCTATCATATGTTTGGTGAATAAACACACAGTTTGTAACAAAACGGAACGCTCCTCCTGCATCTCCCTGCAGGTTGAGGTCATTGCAGTGCCGGAGAGGGGTGCCGTCAGAAGTGGAGTCCTCTTCTTCTCCGGCACACGCGCCTGCTCCAGCCAAAGGTGGCGCTGGACTAGAGTGGCCAGGGCGCGTACTTTCCCAGCGGCTATGGCCTGCGGCTGGATCAGATGCAGGATGGCTCCTGCCGACTGGGCGAGCTGATCATGTTGCAAATCAGTCAGCTCCATACCGCCCGTCAGTATCCCGGACATGAATCTCGCCAGCTGCGCGATGTTAGAAGTGGCAGCCAGAGATTGCGTCGCGAAGATAAATGACTGGTCACTCCAGAAAGCCAACCGCCTCGCCGATTTCCCTTGGGGAACCGGCTTCCGTAACGGCTCCCACACCACCTCAGGACAAAGGAGCGCCGCCATCGGCCTATCAAGCCAAGGCACGCCCTCCTTCATGCCTTCTACCAAACCCACCACCCTCGTGACTTGCACGTAGGCGGGGGTGAGGCCCATGATGTGGGAGACCACCTGTCCCTGACGGACGTAGGCCTCCATTGAGGGGAAAAATGGACAGACAACATCCACCCCTCTCACAGGACGGCGTTGCCATAGATGACCTATGAGATCGTCAGGAATAGGAACAGGCAGTGGCTGCAGCAGCGGCACACCGTTTGCGACTGCCGCCGCCTCCATGAGCTCGGGGAACAAAGCACGCAGTTCCCCCTGCATACTTTCCCCCACCGAGCTCGCGTCCCTCACATGCAGCAGACTACTGGTTACAGAGCCACATTCTGATGTGGCTGATAGCAGAGCATCCCGCCGCCGAGTCAGAGGTTCTAACCCAACATCTGCGTACGAGGAATCCTAAGGAGACATCTCACCCCTGCTGTTACCCCTGCTGTTACCTGGACGGGCGGCGGACATGTATCCACCGGGGCGTCGAACAAGAACCCGTCCGCTTCTACCATGTAGTCCTCTGTTTCCATCGGCCATGGAGAATCAGACGCATCCTCATCCGGCTCCAGCAACTCACCAAAACCAGGCCATTCGCATCTACAAGCCACCATCTTGCGACGGGAGCGAGCCGACGCAAAGAGTTTGTGTCTCAAATCCTCCGCAACCAGAGGAGCCGGCCGCCCAACAGCGGACGACTCCCCGGAGGCAAAGGAACCAGAGCCGGCGCTGGTGCACCAGCTCCTTGGAGAGGCAAACTATCTATCGGACGCCTACCGGGCGCGGCTGCCGACCACGAAAGAGGCCTCAACCCCGCTCCAAGACGCACGACAGAGGAGGCAATGGAGAACCGCTGGTGAAGGGTGGCGTTGCTAGCGCGACCCTCCGAGGTAAACATTATGACTTAGCTTTTTTCTTTTAAAATTTATGAGAGAAAGAAAAAAGCAAGAAAAAATTTAAACACGTAACTCAACTTTCTTCAGCTAACAACCTCGTCAAGTGGGGTATATACCAGGCACTTCCTTGTGGTGAAAGTGAAGAAGGAGGCGAGTAGGTGACCACACACCTGCTTATGAAGGTAAGCGGATAGGGGTGTGGCCAGACGGATGTCGGTATGTAAAGGTACATTGTGGATTTTTTATTCAGTGCTGTGCACGAAGTGAGGTTAGTGCAGAATGACGCTGAGCGGAAGCCAGTATGATATAGAACACAAGGTATGGCTACTCTTTCATCTACATCATTTCACTGTGCTGTAATTAACACAACACAAGGATTCAATGTCCCCATCACTGGTGGCCAAACTCATTCACTCCCAATAACTGTCAAACTAAATGAATGTGTGCAAAACTGTGAGATTGAGATTATGCGCAAAATAAATCAGCAGTGTTTTTTGCCCCTTTAAAAGGTCCCAGGTTATGGGAACTGGGTTTTTCCCTCGTCATGGTACGGGCTCATCGGTCTGAGACGTCTGTTACATCACTCTCTCATGGGATCCTTCCTACAAAACCAGCAGGTAATGACAGCATTAGTGTCTGTGATTCCTGCAATTGAAACAGTGATGTCTTCCATTACTTCGTTATGGGAACAAAGTAATGTGTCACCATCGAGGCCTGTTTATTCCTGGTCGTTCCAATTGGCAGCCGGCCGTGTGATATTGCTATATAAGGCGTTAAACCTCCTCGACTATTTCCCTACGGGCTCGGAGGGCGATGGCGTATTGCGCTGTCGGGCAGAAGAATAGATTGTGATCATTTGGACGTTTTAATGTCTTAAGCAGGACCACGTTCGGTTGTGAGCGGTCCTGAACTGACCAGTCACCGCTGATGGCAAAAATTATTGACCACCGTTGTAGCCAAGGAACGATCCCAGATGGGCGCTGACAGTGGGGGAAGGTGACAAAAGACGACGAAGAAGCCCATTGTTTTAACGAGAGCCTCTGAATGAATGGGAGCGGATTTTGGATAATCATGCCGGATTTTTACTGGTACACACATTACAAAAACCTTTGTAAAACATTCATTTTCTGTGGGATTTGTATAAACTTTGGACCTGTACTACATAAGACTTCATGCTATGGAACCATTATGTTTTCCAGCTCCTACCTCTCAGCTGTAACTTAAAAACAGGCATCTGGCAACAAGTAAAAATGAGTACACAAAACTTTTACTTCAGTGTGTTCAAACCTCTGTTACTCTATTTCATTAGCACTCAAGGTGATTTTTTATTTCTTATTGTGTAAGAAACCTCAGCATGTTACCTTTCAAAAGAGACCAGACTCATGCATGTGCTATAAGTATAAAGTATAAATAAATCACAAATTACTTTGGGTATGCAATCGTCAAAAACAAACAAAAAAAGAGCCCCATTTTTGGCCGATGGTTAAGAGGTTAACTCGCTTCCTCTGGTAGCTCATCACTCACGAGGCCTTGATAAGCCCTCAGCAACCTTCTTTCCATGGTGAAACTAATTCCATTCTCACTCTCCTCGTCCTTCGTATTCCTCCTCTCCTGACCCCCTCCTCTATTTATGGGCAATCTCCTCTGTTTACTTGGAGCAGACAGTTGCATGAAGGGTGCGTAATGACTAGTAATCACCGTATGCCTCTGTCTTGCTGATAAGACTGGTTGCTTACATAGACACAGACACACGCACACATACACATTATGCATAACCAAGAGTTCTAACAGACACACGCACGCACACACATACATGCTCATACACATGCACATGTACAGGGATGGGGTGGTTAGAGAGGAGTTAGCAGAGAGAGGAAAGAGAGAGAGAGAGAGAGAGAGAGAGAGAGAGAGAGAGAGAGAGAGAGAGAGAGAGAGAGAGAGAGAGAGAGAGAGAGAGAGAGAGAGAGAGAGAGAGAGAGATTAAAGGTAAGTAATATTTTGGGGGGTTCAAATAAGTGTTAAATAGCTCTACATTCCGACAACCATCACTGATATAGAGTGTTTGGTCAGTAACATCTCCCAGTCCCTCCTTCTCTGTAAACACAAGCACAAAATACATTTTCTGGTATCCCATTCCCATTCAGAGAACCCTACATATTTGTACTTGTTTCAAGCACATTATTTGCTTAAAACTAGTTTTTATTTATTATTTTTGTCAGACTGTCAGAATTCAACCCAAAAAAAATAATAGCTCCTTTTAAGAGGGTAGAAAAAAGAGAGCAGAGAGTAGAAGAGAGGAAGAGAGAGAGAGAGAAAGAGAGAAAGAGAGAGAGAGAGAGAGAGAGAGAGAGAGAGAGAGAGAGAGAGAGAGAGAGAGAGAGAGAGAGAGAGAGAGAGAGAGAGAGAGAGAGAGAGAGAGAGAGATAGAGATAGAGAGAATGATTGAGCGCTGTACTCGGCACATCTCAGAGTGCCTCCTGAATAGAGCTTGTCATTATCAGCCACCAGCAGACGACTGACAGCCAGACAGAAAGAGAGAGGGGGAGAGGGGGAGAGGGAGAAAGGGAGCAGCACCTTTCGCCCACTCTCTAAATCAAATCCTATATTAGATCTCACTGAGGGGTGCTGAGGCGAGGAAGGGAGCGTTTGCACGGATGGAATACGTATATCTTCAATATTGAACCTATTAAAAAAGAAACTATATAAACCAATCAATAGAAGTCATAAAAGCCTACTGTATACACACACTGGGATTATTTTCCAGGATTACATTTAAAAAACAAAGAAATTGTTTTATATTATATATTTATTTATTTTAACTTTTTTGCTGGGCGCAGCCTCCCTCTGGGTGGTGCTCTAGGCAACCACCTATGTCACCTCTAGGTAGCTCCGCCCATGGTAGAAGCACAGAGACTTCTCAAGTGCACAAGGGCACGACAGTGTGGCCAATGTGGGCTTAAACTTTTTTCAATGTACGAATTAGTATTATTTAAATACCTAAATACCTAAATAAATTGTTAATAGATAGGGCGGCTAAGTGGCGCAGTGGGCAAGGCGCTCGCCACTAACGCAGGAGATGCTGGGTTCGAGCCCAGCTCTCGGCATTGCTTCCGGCTTGGCTGGTCGTTCATACTAATACAATTGGCAGTATTAGGGGGTGGGAAAGCCGGTGGGTGGGGATCGGACGTTGTGGACAGCGACTCCTACAGGTCGGTTGGTGCGCCTGTACAGCAGAATCAGGAAGTATCGGGGGCAGCGTGAGCCTCCCACGCGTTACTCCTCGCCACTGAGAGATCGCGCTGTGCAGGTGAAAAGATGCGACTGCTGCTTCCTCGAGTACCGGAGGGGACACGTGATGCAAGGCTTCGTCCACATTGCAGCCGACCAGTGGGAGGCATGGTCTAACAACGTTCGAGACAGGGGAGGGTAGAATTGGATAATACGAAATTGGGATGGGAGAAAAATTGAAAAATGGGGAGAAAAAGTAGATACAAAAAAATTGTTAATAGATAATATTTTTCTTTTCAGTTTTTAAATGTTGGAATTAATTAATTAATGTTGTGGAATAGGCTGCATTTCACCTCCAAGCCGCTATACGTCGCCCATGATCGTGTCTACTAACGCTACTCCAACCCATTTGGTGAAGAGGAAGCAGCAAGCTGCATGTATCACGTGATGTAAACAGGCTGCCCATGTCCTGTAGTAGTCTATGGTCCTCATGTCTTGCGACTCCTGTACAAGTAAAAAGTACCCCATACTAATAATAGCGCATGCCCCCGAAAAAAAGACTGAACCCGCCACAAGGCTGGACAGCTTCGGGTTTGTACAAAGTAACGCTGTTAGCGCAGCAGCTGGCAGCGCTACTGAAGTTGATAATGCTAGTAGCCTTAGCTCTGCTGAGGATGTTACCGCGGCTGCCACTGCCAGACCCGAGTCCCCGCTAGACCTGGACCTCAAATCCGAATCTGATGAATTGGATCATGAGGAACTTGAGAAAGACGTGGGAGTCGGTGCTGCTGCTCAACCACCGCAATGCTGGGGACCGAGTCAGTGGACGTTTTGGAAAGCGAAATACAGCTGTTAAGTGCCATACAACTATTTATTTTCCATTCGTTTTTTTTTGTTAGTCTGTGATTTATAAGCGCAGAGACAGAGTTAAATAAATGTTCATTCAAGTTCATAAATGTTGTCTCATTTGTCAAATTAAATTGTTGTATTTTATCAGATGCAAAATGCAAATAAGTAAATATGGCATTATGTATCAGAGGTGAGTATGAAAATGAACAAATATTGATGGTTAACCCTTTGAGTGCCGTTAACATGCCAAGGGGTCGGGAAACGAGAGGGCCAGCACCCGCTAGCTGCCATGAGTGTTGGCCATGAAGGCAGTTCATTATTTATTAGAGACACACTTTCTGGGCGGCGTTTTTTGTGCGACACTGGGGCCACTGTGAGCGTTTTAACTTCATCTGTTTTGGATATACAAGCCGGAGTACGGGGTTCACCACTAGAGGCGGCCAACGGCAGTCCCATATGGACCTATGGTGAACGGCATGTGACATTGTGTTTGGAGGGACAACATTTCTCATGGGCGTTTGTTACCGCTGAGGTGTCTAACCCATTGTTAGGTGCAGATTTTTTGTGTGCCCATGGGCTGCTGGTGGACATTAAAAACCGGCGCTTGGTCAGCGCAGAGACTTTTAGCTCATTCCCATGTGAACTCAGTGGTTCTAGCTCCTCAAGGCTGTCCAGTACCCTTACTGCCTCTGAGTTCTCGAGTATGTTGGCGGAGTTCCCAGTTCTTACCATGCCAACTTTTTCAGCAGCTACAGCTAAGCACGGTGTGGAACATTATATACCGACTGCAGGCCCGCCAGTACATGCCCGTGCACGGCGCCTGGATCCAGGTAAACTGGCTATTGCTAAAGCGGAGTTTGAGGCGATGGAGTGCCTCGGCATAGTGCGCCGGTCCAATAGCCCCTGGGCCTCGCCACTCCATATGGTGCCAAAGGCCGCCGGAGGTTGGCGCCCGTGTGGTGATTATCGCCGCCTGAATGATGCTACGACCCCTGACCGATATCCTATACCACACATTCAGGACTTTTCATCTCGCCTTGCGGGGAAGGTCATATTTTCTAAAGTGGACCTGGTTCGTCGCAGTCACAGGACATTTCCAAGACCGTGGTAATCACCCCTTTTGGGCTTTTTGAGTTCCTCCGCATGCCTTTTGGGCTCAAGAACGCTGCCCAAGCATTTCAGCGCCTCATGGACAGTGTGTTAAGGGACCTGCCTTTCCTGTTCATTTATTTAGATGACATCCTCATCGCCAGCTCCTCCAGGGCTGAACACATGGTTCACCTCCGCACACTTTTTGAGCGCCTGAGTCAGCATGGCTTGATTCTTAACCCAGCCAAGTGCCAGTTTGGACTGCGAATAATTGATTTCCTCGGGCACCGCATCACAAAGGATGGGGCAGTGCCTCTGCCATCGAAAGTGCAGGCTGTGAGCGAGTTTCCGCAGCCCTCCACCGTCCGGGCACTACAGGAATTTTTGGGTATGGTGAATTTTTATCATCGCTTTGTGCCTGGCGAAGCCCAGCTCATGCAGCCCCTCTACGAGGCACTCAAGGGCAAACCTGCTAAGCTCACTCTCACCTGGACGGAGGAGATGGAGGGAGCTTTTAAAAACACTAAGCAAGCCCTGGCTACAGCGGCCATGTTGGCGCATCCATTACCTGAGGCGCAGATCGCTCTCACAACCGACGCATCGGATTATGCTGTTGGGGCAGTGTATGAGCAGCTAGTCGATGGTCACTGGCAACCCCTTGCCTTTTTTAGTCGGCAGCTCAGAGCCAGTGAGCGCAATTACAGCACTTTTGACCGGGAGCTCCTCAGCCTCTATCTGGCGGTACGGCATTTCCGTTTCCTGTTGGAGGGCCGACCATTCACAGCATTTGTCGATCACAAACCGTTGACCTTTGCTATGGCCAAGGTCTCAGAGACATGGTCTGCTCGCCAGCAACGCCAGTTGTCCTCCATCTCGGAGTTTACAACAGACATCCAACATGTGGCCGTGAAGGACAACCCTGTCGCCGACTGCCTCTCTCGTGCTATCATCAGTACGGTCCACCTCGGGATTGATTATGCACAGATGGCAGCCGATCAGCTTTCCGACAAGGACGTCCAGGCATGTAGGACCACCGATACAGGTCTTCAGTTGGTGGACATCTCTTTTAATGACACTGGTTCTACGCTCCTGTGTGACATCTCACTTGGGCAGCCTCGCCCTGTTGTCCCTGCCGCTTGGAGGAGGCGTGTTTTCGACGCCCTTCACTGCCTTTCTCACCCGGGCAGGAAACCATCTCAGCTGTTGGTGGCAGCCAAGTTCGTCTGGCGCGGTCTTAAAAAGGATGTTCGGGATTGGGCTAATTCTTGTCTAGAGTGTCAACGGGCAAAGGTACACCGCCACACCAAGGCCCCACTAACCCCTTTCAATGTGCCTGAAAGGCGGTTTGATCATGTGCACATAGACTTGGTTGGGCCACTGCCACCATCACACGGTTGCACCCACCTCCTTACCATGATTGACAGGACAACCCGTTGGCCAGAGGCCGTACCACTATCTTCAACTACATCTGCCGACATTGCACGAGCATTCATCGGCACCTGGGTTGCCCGTTTTGGTGCTCCATCGGATATAACCTCCGACCGGGGGCCTCAGTTTACATCGGAGCTCTGGAATGCTGTGGCCCAGGGTCTCGGGGTAAAGCTGCACCGTACAACGGCTTATCACCCTCAAGCCAATGGACTGTGCGAGAGGTTTCATAGGTCAATGAAGGCCGCATTCAGGGCCAGTCTTCGGGACAATGGGTGGGTTGACAGACTTCCGTGGGTCATGCTGGGCCTCCGATCAGCCCCTAAGGAAGATCTTCAGTCCTCCTCAGCCAAACTGGTTTATGGGCAGCCATTGCGAGTCCCCAGGGATTTCATGCCCAACACCACAACGCCTTGGCCTGCTGACCAGCAACGGTCTGTTTTCCTGGACAATGCCAAGGTATTTAGGCCGGTGCCTACGTCACAGCACATTGTGCCCCAGGCTTATATTCCACCGGATCTCCATACAGCAAAGTACGTCTTTGTCCGCCATGATGCCCATCGGTCGCCACTACGGCCACCATATGAGGGACCTTTTCGTGTTCTGGAGACAGGGGACAAGTCATTTGTAGTCGAAATAGGAGGGAAACCGGACCACATTTCAGTGGACCGTCTGAAACCGGCTCATGTGGACCTGGACGGTCCTGTTCCTGTAGCTCAGCCGCCGCCCTCCGGCCATCAAAACCTCAGACCGCCCTCCGGGGTCTACGGGTTCCACCATGACGCAGGGTTTCCCCCTGGCCGTTAAGTCCTCAGACCACCCTCTGGTGGTAAATGGTCCCGTCGCTACACAGACTCTGGACACCCGAAGCCGCTTTGGCAGGATTTTACGGGGTCCTCAACGGCTCATGCTGCCAGTTCTTGTGAATTCTGGGGGGGCGCATGTGGGGGACAATAATGGACAATAGAATTCACATTCATATTCTGTCACCTCCATGTTCATTGTTATGCACAGGGTGTGGTTAGAGGGCATTGACGTTATGTAGTCACACGGGTTGACGTGATGACGTATTAGTTTGTATTAAGGAAGTAGGAAGTAAACATGACACGTTACGTGTATTGCATCTAAACAACCGTCTGGCAGTCTGTTTGTTCCGCATTCCTACATTAACACGTTTCTGAGGCCCGACCGTTGAGTGCCGCTAACGTGTTAACACGTTTCTGGATCGTTATTTATTTTATTCGCTATTTCCATTCATAATTCATCCTGCTATGCTGTAGGACTGTGTGGCACTCTGTCTGAGACCGCAACGGTCCGATACCGCCGCATAACGCCTTGCGGACGCTATTGCACTCCATTTGAAACGATGTGGTTTGTTTTCTTGGCTAAGCTGCAGTGTGCAGGCGGGGTCTAAACACTCCAGCAAGACAAGTTCAAGTTTCTTTATTAGTTGTCATACAGAAGTACAGAATACTTTTATACAAAATGCTTCTTTCTGTTTCGCTCCAGAGACTGTGCTAGGCAAAAATAGATAATAAAATAAGTATAGCAAGTATAAAATAGAAGTCAAGTGCGTAGACAAAAATGTTCAGTATATACATATATACAATGCTCTATGTAGAGTAGAAGTAACTGAGTTACCATACAATATACTATACAGTGCAAAGCAGAAGTGGGATGAGGTACAATTTAGGTACAATATAATTTACAGTAAGGTGTAATGAGGTATAGGTTGTAGTGCAAATTATTTACAGATAAATATAAAGTGTGCTTAGGTGTACTAAAGTGGTTAAAGTGGGTGCTGCAGTGAGTTGTATGTTTAAAGTGAGTGTGTGGATGTGTGTGCTGTGAGTGCATTTGATGGTTGTTACATAGTGTTATTGTTCGTCGAGCATCCTGATGGCCTGGGGATAGAAGCTTCTTCTGAGTCTTTCTGTGCTTGCCATGAGACTCCTGTATCGCTTGCCTGACCGCATCAGTTCAAAGAGGCAGTTGTTTGGGTGGCTTGAGTCTTTGATAATTCTCTTAGCCTTGCCCATGCACCGCTTGTTGTAAATGCCCTGGAGAGTGGGAAGCCCCCCTCCAATTGTGCGTTCGGCTGAGCGGGCCACACTCTGTAGTCTGCTACGGTCTTGTGCGGTGCTATTCCCAAACCAGGAGGTGATATTGGCAGTCAGTATGCTCTCTATTGTGCATGAGTAGAAGTTTTGTCTGACTTGGAACTTCCTTAGGCGTCTGAGGAAGTAGAGGCGTTGCCGTGCCTTCTTCACAACACTGTCAATGTGTGAGGTCCATGTCAAGTCCTCGGATATGTGGACTCCGAAGTACTTAAAACTGTTCACTCTCTCAACCGGTGCCCCGTCGATGCTGAGGGGGCTGTAGTCCCTGACCCCCAACCTCCTAAAGTCCACAATCATCTCCTTTGTTTTGCTGACGTTCAGGGAGAGGCTGTTCTCTTGACACCATCCCGCTAGAACCTTGACCTCCTCCAGGTAGGCCCTCTCGTCGTTTGCAGAGATCAGGCCCACCACTACTGTGTCGTCAGCAAATTTTATGATTGTGTTGTTGTTCCGCTGTGCCACACAGTCATGTGTGTACAGCGAGTAGAGGAGGGGACTCAGAACACAGCCCTGGGGGGCCCCTATGTTGAGAGTGATGGATGAGGAGGTGCAGTTGCCTGCTCTCACCACCTGGGGTCTGCCCGTCAGGAAGTCCAAGACCCACTGGCAGAGGTCATAGTTCAAGCCCAGGTCCCTGAGCTTGGCTATGAGTTTGGAGGGGACTATGGTATTGAATGCTGAGCTGTAGTCGATGAACAGCATTCTCACATAGTTCCCCTGCCTCTTGTCCAGGTGTCCAGGTGTCCAGGACAAGCGCTTATAGGGATGGCATTGACGAGGGTCCCCGCCCCCCCCGTTCATTTTCTTTGGTGGATAACGTTGGACACACGATCGCGATCAGAATTTGGAATGGCGATCAGATAATTGGATTATTCTTTTTGCAGTACATCATAGACAAGGTAAGGACTATATATTATCAATCTTGCATTGATCCGATAATTTTTTTCCCGCGATCCCAGCATGTGTCTGTGGGCCATGTCCCGTTGGTTGCGATCAAAGCACGGAAGGCCAGCTCCCCCCCCCCTTTCATGCATTGATGATGAAACATAATACCGATAATCTAGCATTGATTTCAGAATGATTATTGATCCAGGCGAGGAGTGGCACGATCTATAGTGGAATGCAGTAAAGCTCTGTTTGGCGGAGTTCCCTGGGATTACACAGAATCACTCTAGAACTATACTCATATTCACCACGGTATAAAACGGAAATGTATGGATGAAAAAATTCTCAGTTTTTTCCATGTTGACCGGAAGAAACTCACTGACAATCGACGTTGTTATTAGATCCATAGCTATAATATTTAATATAGTTTTAGCACTACAAACACCAGCATCTACCCCCATTGCATTACAGCGCAGGGCTGTACACTGCGACGAGATGGTCGCGAATTGCCCCTTTAATTGGCCGTTGCGATTGGTAAATATTATCTGGGGGCGGGCTTGCGAGTAGTGCTTTCAAGCCTTGCATTCGCATTTCACTCCTAAATTATCCAACGCGAGCTGAGCAGTGAGCACTCAGCAGGTATGATCAGCGGGAACAATCGACTGAGCACTCACTCTGATAGACTGGCTGACTGTCTGATTTAGCTATGAAGAAAAGTAAAGTTAGTATTGCTTCATATTTTCGACGCGTTCGACCTCCTATAGTGAGCCGAACTGAACTGAACTCAGACACACGGAGAGAGCTGCGGCATCTGCTGCTCCTCCCGCACCCGTGGCTGTTGTAAACACTAGTCTCTAGTGGGACACTGGGACCTCGGTGAGCCTGCCAGCCGGCTAGCTACTGATATCAACAAATGCTCCAGTAAGTCTAGTAGTGCATGATAGCTCACGTTAGCTTACTGTTCAAAACGAAACGTCCCATTAAACTAAATAGTTCAGATAGCTCCTGATATCAATGTCTTATAACACTGAGTCGATGCGTATTCGAGCTGAGGGCACGCTGAATATAGTCAATAGGGTCCAGCTGCAGCGCCGGAGAATCCTGGCCGTAGCTGGAGGCTACAGTATAGGGTCCAGCTGCAGCTCCGGAGAATCCTGGCCGTAGCTGGAGGCTACTCGAGTACACACAGACAGTGGAGCTGGTTGCATATAGCGAGAATTTTGACTTGTTGCGTGGTGGCGATGTCTCGCAGATAATACAACTACAAGTATGATTATATAATATATATATTTTATTAAAAAAAAATTATATAAAATATTTTTTTTTCTTTTTTTTTTTTTAAATCAAAAACAATCGATATAAATAATGGTAAAATTGTTATTTAAAAATTTGCCCCTAAAAAATATTTTTTGCCCCTAAATTTCTCATTTAGGGGCAAGTGTGCCCCTAGTGAAAAAGCTTAGCGTACAGCCCTGCAGCGCTGGCACAAATGGTCATACGCCCACAGCGACCTCCGGCATCCAATGTGTTAGGAATTAGACTGAATAATGACATCACACAATAGTCTAATGATTAGACTGTTGTGTGATGCCATTAATCATTAGTATTAGACTCTAATATATGTTATTGATATTGTGATACTCAAAAGTTGCGGAATACATTTTTCAACAGGTCATTTGTAATTGTAACGGAATACATTTATAAAGTAACTCTCCCAACCCTGCCTATAGATACAGTAAGATAAAAGATAAGATATTGATCCCCTTGGGGAAATTCGGGCGTCATTCAGTAGCAGCATGGGGGATGGGGGAGGGGAGGTACAGGTACGGGCAGGGTAATAGTAGAAAGACATAAATATAGGTAATACAATTTGATCTGAATATAAAAATATTAGAAAAAAAAGAAACAGTGCAAACAATATAATTAACTCTGAATATAAAGATGTGTGAAAAATAAACAGTGTAAACAAAGGTGTAGATGAGGGTTTGTATGCCGGTTATATAAAAAAATAAAAAAAGCAGAATAAAAAAAGGATGGGAAGGGAGAGATGACGTGAGAGATGTTTCTCTTGGAACTGGCCTGCGTTTAGCGCGTTTTGACATCTCTGGGCAATTACACAGGATTGAAAGGGAAGGAGAGAACGACCAAGATAAATACGGAGGAAGAGAGGCAGGACAGAGAGAGAGAGAGGGGCAGAGGTGAGGGGAGAAAATGGAACCAGACAGTAAGAAGGAAGACAGACAGTAAGTCCAATCAGTAAGTGATGTCTGTGTGTGGGTAGGAACATTGGACCTCATGCTCGAACGGACTTATGAGAAAGTTACGAACAACATTTCTTTGTAATTCCACTTATGAACTTCTCAGGCCGATTTTGGCACGATCGAACGGTTTATTTTCGGAGATTCGTTCATAGCTACGAACAGGATTTCGCAGAAATGCAGTCGTAAGTAGGACAGACTTGTGTGCGCTTGTGTTCTTAAGGGCTTCATTTTGCAGAAATAATTGGTGATTGCATTCACATCGATTCTACATTAAATAATAATAATAATATAATAATAAGTAATAATTGGATACTACATTTAGATGATTCTGCAGTGACACACAACTTCCTTGTCTGTTTACACAACTTAATTGGCAGCTGACGGATTGTTTCAAAATGGAACTGTAATCAGGGAAATTAAGTTGATTCATTTCACACTTTTTATGGCATACATTTCTCTTTTTTCTTTATATTGTGGACTTGGGAAGAGTATCAAGTCATGAGGCTCAAGTCAGAGTGAAGTCACGAGTCACTGGTGTTAAAAGTCAATGTCGAGTTGCAAGTCATCAAATTTGTGACTCGAGTCACATGACACATTAGCTATTGGAAGAAGTTAAGTTAAGTTAAGATAAGATACGATAAGATATGATAAGAGATTGGAGCACTCATAAATAAAGCTTCAAGCACATTTATTGAAGGGACAAATTATTGACATTTGTGGACACTCCTCTCTCATACTTAAACAAGACGATGACTATAGATACTCTAAACAGCAACCAAGACAGGTGCTGGAATCCATTCATTCATATGAAATACTAAAATAATACACAATATTTTTAAATATTCCTTAAGGTGGAGAAATGTACACCTTTTTTCAGCTTAGTATGCAGGGAAAGCCCTGAGTAAGACAGACAGACAGACAGACAGAGATACAGGCTGACAGACAGACAGGCAGACAGAAAGAGAGCTACAGGAAGACGCAGAGAGAAGGGTAGATTGATTATTATGTTCCCAGCCATCAGAGGAGAATCTTTGTCAATAACCACTGGCTGACCTTGGCTAATCTCTCTTTTGACCACAGGACAGAAACACACACACACACACACACACACACACACACACACACACACACACACACACACACACACACACACACACACACACACACACACACACACACACACACACACACACACACACACACACACACACACACACACACACACACACACACACACACACACACACACACACACACACACACACACACACACACACACACACACACACACATATTCAGTGCACACTAGAAAATGTGCCGTCGTTAGCTTCAATCCAGTTAGCTAAAAAATAACCATTGATTTTCAGCATCACAACAATTACCAATTACAATGACCAATCTACACTAAATCACTTGAACTTACTGCTCTTTTACTATTATATAATAAATGATAAATTATGCTTTTATTCAAAGCGCTTTACAGTTTCACACACATTCACATACCGACGGCGGAGGCAACCATGCAAGGTGCCAACCTGCTCATTGGGAGCAATTAGGGATTAAGTGTCTTGCTCAAGGACACTTTGACACGCTGCCCGGGAGGAGCGGGAATCGAACTGGGAACCCTCCAATCACCAGACGACCACTCTACCTCCTGAGCCACTGTCGCCCCCCATAATAATTTTCTGTTTCCTTCGGGTAGACCTGGGGTGACTGTAACGCATTGTGTGTGTGTGTGTGTGTGTGTGTGTGTGTGTGTGTGTGTGTGTGTGTGTGTGTGTGTGTGTGTGTGTGTGTGTGTGTGTGTGTGTGTGTGTGTGTGTGTGTGTGTGTGTGTGTGTGTGTGTGTGTGTGTGTGTGTGTGTGTGTGTGTGTGTGTAGGAACGGCCCACAGCAGGCAGGGATAATGAAGGGCTCAAGAATCAAGAATCAAGAGGTTTATTTGTCACATACATACCAGGGCATACAGTGAAATGCGGGTGCATGGTCTTTCCCGCATTGATTGTGCAAAATACAATAATAAAATAGGCCTAGAAAAATAAAATAGATAAGACACCAGATATGCATGGTAAAAAAAAAGACATGCTAGGTTCCTGAGAAACTGGTTCTTATACACTATGCAATATACTCGTGTGTCATTTATGATTGATGAGATTCAGCTCGTGTCCTGTGAGTCCAGTTCTGTCTCCGAGACCGAGACGCTACACAGTCGTATGGAATCAAAATGAAGATCTGAAATTGCAACAGGTATTCATTCATCAGCCCGTATGAAACTATCGTGAAAGCCTGTGGAATATTATAGAAATTTAAGGTGAATCACTTTTACCACAAAAATACTGTATCAATGCATCGATCCTAAGGTGAAAATTCAACTGCATCGATTTGAAAATGTTAGAATAGATTATAATCGCAATTTTAATGTATGCAGTAAGCAGTTTGGCCAAAATAAAATACGCTTCTCTCCAGTATGCAGTCCACTTCCATTCATTGTGCTAAGCTAGGCTAACGTGCAGCCAGATAGCTTTCTACTGAACGCACAGAGAGGAAACTGGTATCTATCTTCTTGTCTCTCTCTGGAGTAGGCGGTAAGCTAATTTCCCAAAATGTTGGTGTTGTAGTGCCGAAGGATAGGAGTCTGAGGCGGGGTGTCGAAAGAACGGAACCCCTATTCCCAACAACAGTTCCGTGGGTGAATTATGTCTAACCACCACACAAGCCCCCCCAGAATTCACCCATAGTCAAAATTCCCACGGAATTACAGTATTTCAATAGGCAACCCTGAAAGGATAATTTTTCTAGAAGAGCAACACTAGCCAAAACATAGGCATTGTATGCATAAAAGGGGCAAAAGCTAAAGTTAAAAGGTCCCATATTTTGCTTTCTTTTTCACTTTTTGGGCATTTTTACACAATTCCTGTGAGTCTATGGAACACATCTGTACGTTTCTTTCTAATAAAATTCATTGTTTTGTATTTTTAATCAAGAACTTTGGTGCACCACTTTCTGCCCTTCCAAATTCCAAGCTGTTTTTGGCCTGGCTCTGCCCATACTCGCAATGCGCTTTGATTGACAGTCACCCACCTGCACTAGCAGATACGAGAGAGAGAGCGAAAGCTCCCCCCCCCGCCCACTCCCTCCCACCCATTTTATCTAGTGAAGCTGTGAGGATTGGTCCGTTGCCACCACACGCTTCAAAGGGTCAAGTACCAATTACCGTCACGCACCTGATGTGTGTTGTAATCAGCTCACCTGAGCCCTTCATATACTCTGGGGTTTCTATCATTCTTTGTCGGGTCATTTTGGATTACCTCTGGATGCTGTTTGTTCCCCCCGTGTTGTACCTCGTCTGTTTTTCTTCAGGACGTCTATGGAAGTCGCCGCTGTTGCTTTTCTCTGTCATCCGTTGGAGCTGTGCCTCGTTGCCCGCTTTGCGCATTTGCGCCTTGGTGAGTTTTTGGAACGAACCTTTTGGATTCTCTGTTTTCTGTGTGTTTTGGTAACACTGAAGATTTGCCGTTTTTGTTTTGTACTGGACTCAGCTAGACTTGTGTGTTGGTAACACTGAAGATTAAGTCACGTGTGATTATACTGGACTGCCTTTGTATTCCGTTGGCTGTTTTGTTGACAACTCTCTCTCTCTCTCCGTTCCTCCCCGAGTTGGAGCCTTGAGTAGCTGCAGAGCCGCAGAGGCAGTGGCGCAACGCCGCTTCACCCTCTCTACACCGAGACGATCTGCAGAGCCGCAGGCTGCTCCGCCCATAACATTCCCCACTTGTACCTTTTGTTGTTTCATCTATTCCCTGTTACTTTGGAAATAAATACGCCCTGGTTTTTGGCTAACTCTGAACTACCTGTCTGTGCCGTGCTGTTGGGGTTGGTGTCAAACCATAACATTACGACCCGACCATGACAACCCCTGCCGACACAGACAGAGTTAGGGCAGCGTTGGCGGTCCAGATCGAATTGACCAATGACCACAGCCTACAGTTAGGTGCGGCTGCTGTGCAGGACCTCCGGGCCCAGGTCCAGCCTATTCAGGAGTCCCTTAGCTCTCTGGCCACCCTGCAGACAGCCCAGGGTAATCAACAGGCTGATATTCTGCACCAGCTACAGATGCTAAGTGCAGCATTTAACACCCTGCTTGTAACCCCACCTGTTCCAGGAGCCTCAGCCAGATCACCACCCGCAGCAGCGGCAGACCCTGCACCTCCCGACCTCGCACCTCGGGAGCCCCGTCTCTCCGAACCACGTTTGTTTGACGGTAACTTCGAGGATTGTGCCACATTCATCATGCAATGTGAGTTGGTTTTCCTTCATCAACCCAGCCGATTTACATCAGAGGGAGCCCGAGTAGCTTACATGACTAACCTGCTCTCAGGCCGAGCAGCACAGTGGGTTACTGCCTCCTGGTCAATGAGGGCTGATTTTTGTTTTTCCTACCCAGACTTCATGGCAGAGCTCCGCAGGGTTTTTCACCACCCCGCTCGTGGCCAGGACCCAGGAGCTCGGTTGGGCACCTTCCGGCAGGGCAGTGGCAGTGTCACCGACTACGCGCTGGAGTTCAGACTGGCCGCAACGGAGAGCGGTTGGAACGATCAAGCGCTCCGTCTCACCTTCCAGAGGGGGCTCAACGACGCAGTAAGGGACCAGCTCGCCCCCCGTGAGGAGCCCGATACCCTCGAGGGCCTATTCGACCTCGCAATTCGCATCGACGGACGCCTTTGGGAGAGAAGGCGTGAGAGAGCCCGACTGGGAACCCCAGACGTTCCCCAGACCCCCCGCACTCGTGACGGTACTGCGGTCCGTCCTGCTCCCTCCGCAACTGGTGGCCCCTTCCCCTCCCGGTCGGTGCCCGAGGAGGAACCCATGCAGCTGGGACGCACACACCTTAGCCAGGCTGAACGGGAGGCCAGGTTCAGGTCCGGCCTTTGCCTCTACTGCGGCCGGGATGGACACCGTGTCTCCAATTGCCCCACCCGGCCAAAAGATCAGGCTCGCCGGGACCCCGGGAGATCCTGGTGAGCCATTTTTCCTGTTCCCACACCCGTGCACCACCTAACCCTCTGACGAGCGTCACCCTAGCCTGGGCGGACCAACGGGCGACGGTGGAGGCATTCATTGACTCGGGTGCTGATGAGAGTTTCCTGGACTTAGAGTTTGCCACCCAGGCCAACATTCCACTTGAGAACCTCGAGAGGCCCTTGGAGGTGTTCGCGCTGGACCAGCACCGCCTGGCTGACATCACTCAACACACCTGTCCAGTCCTCCTCACCATCGCTGGTAACCACGTTGAGAGTCTCCAGTTTTTTATCACCAGATCCCCTCTTGTCCCAGTAGTCCTGGGTTGGCCCTGGCTCGCGCTGCATGAGCCCCACGTCGCCTGGTCCTCCGGCACCATCAGGGGGTGGAGCTCCTCCTGTCATGCCCAGTGTCTTCAGGCGGCGTCCAGTCCCTCGCCCCGGAGTTCCCTTTGTGAGCCGCCCCCGGACCTCTCGACTATTCCCCCCGAATACCACGACCTCGAGGAGGTTTTCAGTAAGTCCCGGGCTCAGGCCCTTCCGCCTCACCGGCCTTACGACTGTGCCATCGACCTCCGCTCTGGGGCCCCCCTTCCCGGCAGCCGCCTCTACAGTCTGACCGTCCCTGAGAAGGCAGCGATGGATAAATACATCTCTGAGTCCTTGGCAGCAGGCCTCATTCGGCCTTCCTCCTCCCCGGTGGCGGCCGGTTTCTTTTTTGTTGGGAAGAAGGATGGAGACCTTCGACCCTGCATCGACTATCGCCAACTCAACGAGATCACCATTAAGAACAAGTATCCTCTTCCTCTCATGAACTCCACCTTCGAGCCCCTCACCCAGGCTACCGTCTTCACCAAGCTGGACCTCCGGAGTGCCTACCATCTGGTCCGTATCCGAGAGGGCGATGAATGGAAGACCGCCTTCAAGACTCCCAGGGGCCACTACGAGTACCTGGTGATGCCGTTCGGCCTCAACAACGCTCCGGCGGTATTCCAGGCGCTCATGAACGACGTCCTCCGTGACATGCTGGAGGAGTTTGTGGTGGTATACCTGGACGACATCCTCATCTTCTCCAAGACCCTCAAGGAACACGTCCAGCATGTCCGCCATGTGCTGGAGCGCCTCCTCCACAATCGACTCTTCGTCAAGGCAGAGAAGTGCCGATTCCACTCCGACTCTGTCGATTACCTGGGCTTCATCGTGGAGAGCGGCCTGACCCGAGCCGACCCTCGCAAGATCCGGGGCGCGGAGGAGTGGCCGGAACCCACCTCTCGGAAGGAGCTACAGAGCTTCCTCGGGTTCGCCAACTTCTACCGAAGATTCATCCGGAACTACAGCCAGGTGGCGGAACCACTTACCAGGCTAACCTCTCCCTCCCTGCCGTTCGACTGGTCTCCAGCGGCTTGCGCTGCGTTCCGTTCCCTCAAGAAGAGGTTCACCACCGCCCCGGTCTTGCTCCACCCAGACCCCAAGAGACAGTTCATTGTAGAGGTGGACGCCTCGGATACTGGCCTAGGGGCTATCTTGTCTCAGCGGTCGGCAACGGACCAGAATGTTCATCCGTGCGCTTCTACTCACGTCGTTTCCTTCCTGCCGAGAGGAACTATGACATCGGCAATCGGGAGCTGCTGGCGATAGTGGCTGCCTTGGAGGAGTGGCGTCATTGGCTAGAAGGGGCCGAGGAACCATTCACCATTTGGACGGACCACAAGAACTTGACGTTCATCCGTGCTTCCAAGCGCCTCAACGGCCGGCAGGCAAGGTGGGCCAGCTTCCTCAGTCGGTTCGACTTCTCGCTGACCTTTCGCCCTGGGTCCCGCAACACGAAGGCCGACTCCCTGTCCCGGTTACACTCCAAGGGGGCTCCAACCACTGAGGATCCGACTCCCATCCTCCCAGAGGCCAGGGTGGTGGGAGTGGTCACCTTGGGCATCGAGGGGTTGGTAAGGTGTGCCGTACGTTTCCATCCCGCTCCCGGCAACGTACCTGTTCGTCGCCTCTTCGTCCCCGACTCAGTCCGGTCCCGGGTCCCCCAGTGGGGCCATACCAGCCGGTTCGCCTGCCACCCCGGCGTTCATCGCACTTTCTCCTTCCTGGCTCGTCGATTCTGGTGGCCCACCATGAGGAACGACGTCAAGGAGTTTGTTCTGGCCTGCGCGGTCTGCGCCCGCAGCAAGGCCTCTCACCAGGCACCCTCCGAGCTATTGCAGCCGCTTCCCATTCCGAGCCGCCCTTGGTCCCATGTGGCGTTGGACTTTGTCACGGGTCTTCTTTCGTCCCAGGGGAACACGTGCCTACTGACTGTGGTGGATCGGTTCAGCAAGGGGGTTCACCTCGTGGCCCTTCCCAAGCTTCCCTCGGCTGCCGAGACAGCGGACCTCCTGACAAGCCACGTGTTCCGCCTCCATGGGTTTCCCCAGGACGTCGTCTCGGACCGGGGCCCCCAGTTCACTTCCCAGGTATGGCAGGCCTTTTGCAAGGGATTGGGGGCAACAGTCAGTCTTTCCTCTGGTTATCATCCCCAGACTAACGGACAGACAGAGAGGATGAACCAGAGCGTGAAGTCTGCTCTCCGTTGTGTTGCTGCCGAGAGACCTGCTTCCTGGAGCCATTTCCTCCCCTGGGTCGAGTACGCCATCAACTCCCTGGTCAGTTCCGCCACCGGCCTCTCGCCTTTTGAGGTATCCCTGGGCTACCAACCCCCTCTTTTCCCTGCACAGGAGTCGGAGGTGGCAGTTCCCTCCGTGCAGGACCATCTCGACCGGTGTCGACAGGTCTGGGAGATCACCAGGACAGCGCTGCTCCGGTCATCGGAGCGCGCCAGTCGTGGGGCTGACCGACGCCGGATCCCTGCGCCGACGTACCACCCTGGGCAGAGGGTATGGTTGTCCGCCAAGGACCTTCCGCTTCGATCCTCGGCCAAGAAGCTTAACCCCCGGTTCGTCGGCCCTTTTGAGGTTCAGAGGGTGCTCAGTCCCGCGGCGGTGAGTCTGAAACTTCCTGCGTCCATGCGCATTCACCCCATTTTCCATGTGTCCCGGGTTAAACCTGTCTCTCTCAGTCTCTAGAGTCTCTTTTACCAAGACAGTATTTGAGTTTGCAAGCTAACATTAAAGACAAAATAAAATACCCATGCATTTAGCATTTTTATATTATATATTAGATTTAGATTATTAGATTATATATTGCATATATTTAGCAATGAGATATTATATGATTTAGATATGAAATATGATGAATTGAAAATGGGGGACCCTGATGTAAACAAGACTAAAGTCTTTCTCTGGTCTGCATCCCCTTAACAATTGTATGTATTGAGCTGTACTGTACCCATTCTGCAATATGTTAATAAAGTTTTAAATCAATCAATCAATAGCATTTTAGCATTTTTATGAAACTACTGTATATATGTATGTCTCTAAATGTTTTGATGAATTGAAAATGGAGACCCTTATGTATCGAGTCTGCCAATTACGTCACAGCGCTTGCACCCGCCCTGCTGTTCTTAGCACCAATCAGCAAGCGCTATTCGTTTTTGACTTCCTGAATGTCCTGTGTGCTGAACATCAACAAAGCTACTAACGTTAGCTCCCCGCGGCCGTCGAGTAGGAGACCAGTGCTCCACAGGATGACTAAATGAGGCATAATGATTTTACTACAACGAATGTTATAATAAAAGCCTTTCCATACATCTGTCTGATTGAAAACTTTATATCACCCCCCCAAACAGTCCTGCACACGGCACCACTGAAACCCACCTGTAACCCAAATACCACGTCAGTCTAATAACAACCACCCCCCCCCCCCCCCCCCCCCCCGGCTAAGGAAGATATTACTAAATAATATATTACAAAACAAAACCCATAACCTCTCAGCAGAGACCGCCACTTTAGTTTATGCAGCGAACGCACATAGCGGTGACAGGATCTTTATATCAATGACCATTCTGTTACGATAGATTATATTACAGCTGGAAAAGCCCCATTTAGATGCCGTCATTTTACAGAGGGGGTGGATCAATCATCGAGACAAACGATTGGCTATTCCCCAGACGTGGTGACAGCCGAATCAATTAATATAGCAGCCAGCATTTTCAGATAGACGTAGGAGGGCAAGAGAGAGGGAGAGAGAGGGAGAGGGAGAGAGAGAGAGAGGAGAGGGACAGACATAAAGGACATAACAAAAAGTGTAAACACTCATCGCAGGAGGCACTTTTTAGTTTATGCAGCGAGCGCATGTAGCGGTGACAGAGTCTTTATATCAATGACAATTCCGTCACGATAGACTATGTCTAGTGACAGCATCTAGTTTTGGTCTATCCTCCTGGAAAAGCCCTATTTAGATCACGTCCATTTCAGAAAGGGATGGATCAATCACCCGGACAAGCCATTAGATAATTCCCACAGATGCAGCGACAGCTGAATCAATTCATACCGGAGCCAGTGTTTTCAGATAAACGTTGGCGAGTGAGGAGAGAGAGAGAGAGAGAGAGAGAGAGAGAGAGAGAGAGAGAGAGAGAGAGAGAGAGAGAGAGAGAGAGAGAGAGAGAGAGAGAGAGAGAGAGAGAGAGAGAGAGAGAGAAAGTGACAGGACTCTTGCAAATTCTGCATTTTGTAAAACTGAACTAAGTAACTTAAGGGGAGACACTACAGGTGAATAGGGTAAACAAATTTACTAATAGATATCACAATGAAAATTCCCCAGTTGATTACTTATATTAAGACAAGACTTTTTTGTATTACAAGTTTTCTGAAATTGTATGTTTAATATGCAAATGAGGCATTATCTACTTAAATATGCACTAATTTGCATATAATTCCAGGACAGAAATCTGAACATTGGATAAAGCCATTTTCAAAATTATAGTTTCATTTGGTTGACATATTAGAGCCAAAGGTTATTACAGAGGGGATTTTGGATATCTCTTTTTATCACTCCATAATCAGAAAATACTCCATTCAGTCCATTTTTATGGTAAAATTCCATATTTCGCCATGTTTTTAGGAATAAAATGTGATATAAATCTGGGTATGAATGCGATATCAACAAACCCTTCTGTAAATACCTTCAGAACATAGATATGAATAGACTGGAAGTTTTGGTGTATGTGAGTGCTACTGAAGTGGAGATTTCTGGCTCAGAGTATGAGGAAAAACTCTTAAAACTCATTTTTGGGAAAACGCCTTCAAAGTTCTGTATTGTAAAATGCCATACTTTTTTTTGAACAGATATTTACAAACACAATATCTAATCAAACCATTAGTAATAGACAACCTAAACACATGCCTGATAACTGAATAATAATAATAATGATGTTATTGAACTGAACATAACTACACACAGGCTACAAACAGTGTAGTACAGTGTAGTACCCCTAATAGGCAAAACATATTTAAATAGATATCACTATGAAACTTTCCCAGTTTGTTATGTACATATAAACTAAGAAAAGATATATTGCAAGTTTTCTGAAATGTATGTTTATATATGCAAATGAGGCACTTCCCATTAAATATGTGCACATTTATGGATGCAATAAGGCAAAATGAAGTAAAATAAACAACTAAATGTGTGTTATTGACGTTTTATTGTCATTAGTTTCATAGAAGACATGTTTAGGAAGCAAAATATAACAAATCTCAAAATCAACAAAAAAAGTATATTTGCCTATTCACCTGCAGTGTCTCGCCTTAAATTAAATAACAAACACTCAGTATAAACAGGGAAAACAAAACCACACACACACACCACACACACACTCGAGTAACTTCACAAACACATGAAATACCTTCAACGTGACCTTCTACTTCTGTTTTAATATGCAGGAGGTGTGTGTGCGCATGTGTGTGAGAGAGAGGGGGGGGAGAAGGAGAGAGAGAGAGAGAGAGAGAGAGAGAGAGAGAGAGAGAGAGAGAGAGAGAGAGAGAGAGAGAGAGAGAGAAGAGAGAGAGAGAGAGACGTAGATGGAGAGATAGCAAGAGATTGAGATATTTGGAGGTAGAGATAGCAGGAGAGAGAGATAGCGAGAGAGAGAATCAAGAATCAAGAGGTTTATTTGTCACATACATACCAGGGCATACAGTGAAATGCGGGTGGTCATGCCTGCATCGATTGTGCAAAATACAATAATAAAAATGGGCATAGAAAAAAAATGAAAATAGGTAAGACACAAGATGTGCATGATAAAAAAGACATGCTAAGTTGGCCTTCCCCCCACTTAATCACCACTAGACCCCTGGCCCTTCTAGACTCTTTGTTTTACTGTGTCCTACCTGTTTTTATTATTTCATAATAATTTCATTGCTTTACTATGTTTTTAATCTTATATCTTGCATCATATTATTTTGTTTTTATTACTTTCATTGCTTTATTATGTTTTTAATGTTATATCTTGCATCACATTATTTTGTTTTTATCAACCTGCCTGTGAAGCACTTTGGTGCCAGCTGCCGCTGCCTGGAAATGTGCTATATAAATAAAATTGACTTGACTTGACTTGACTGAGAAACTGGTTCCTATGTACACTACTATACAATATACAATTTACAATTATAACTCCGCCATTTTATACTTAATGTATCTAAACTATACTATACAATACCTCCTTCCTTTAAAGTGACTTTTCCATTATTTAAAGTGATATTTAGTTTAAAGTGATTGTTTTAGCGGTTGCCGCATGAGTGTGTGTGTGTGTGTATGTGTGTGTGTGTGTGTGTGTGTGTGTGTGTGTGTGTGTGTGTGTGTGTGTGTGTGTGTGTGTGTGTGTGTGTGTGTGTGTGTGTGTGCTCATGTGTACTTGTGAGTGGAGAGTTCAGTGTTCAGTGTTCTGAAGGCCTGGGGGAATAGGCTGAGCCGGAGTCTCTCTGTTCTCGCAGTGTGTGTACGTAGGCGTAGCAGCTTGAACAGGCTGTTGTTGGGGTGGTGGCCGGGGGTCTTTCATTATTCTGCAGGCTCTGGATTTGCACTTCCTGTTATATAAGTCCTGCAGAGGTGGTAGTGCAATACCCATAGTACTCTCTGCTGAGCACACCACTCTCTGGAGTGCCTTCCTGTCCTGTGCCGTGCTGTTTCCAAACCAGGCAGTGATGTTTCCAGTCAGAATGCTCTCTACAGCCCCGGAATAGAAGGAGTGGAGTATCTTCCCCATCCCTGATACTCTGAACTTCCTTAACACTAGCACAGCCGACAAGGGGTCAAATGACCCCTAGGCATTTTCAATAAATGTATCCTCGTCACTCGGTCGAGCTCCAGCTCTGTCACTCAATGACTTTTCCTAAAGTACCCATTTTATCTGGCACGGTTTCTGAAATTTCAAAATGACTTCAGGAAAATGTAATTAGAACGTTATTCCTGGGCCGTTGGAACAGACGAAAGTCACAGCACTTTGCGAGCGTCTAGCGCAGGGGTGGCCAACCCGTGGCTCTTTGCCCGTCAATGTGTGGCTCTTCCATCAAAAAAATGTATAATTATATATATATATATATATATATATATATATATATATATATATATATATATATATAAACTAAAAGGAGAAAACCTTCAAAGGAAAGAAGGGACCGCACACTCCACAGGACTCGTTTTTGCTTATTTATTGTTTGCACAACGCGTTTCGCTGTCGCTTCCTCAGGTGCTATGCAGCAGGTGTCATCAATGATCATCATTATGTATAGCATGCTCCACCCCACATCGTAATACATCAAGCCCATTGGCTACTCAATTATCACATTTAATTTGATGATTTTGCAGGATGTAATGCATACAACTCTTAGTATAAAAATGATGCATAGAGACCACATATATACATACTCATTTTTGAAAATTATATAATACAAAATGAGAGAAGTGACAAATCTTAACATATCAAGCCCATTGGCTACTCAATTATCACATTAAATTTTATCATTTTGTAGGATACATATCACTTTTATGTATAGAAATGCCTAGATACCACATACATACACAGACTCATTTTTGAAAATTATATATAATAAAGCAATATGAGAGAAGTGACAAATACCTAGGTCATTAGACCTGATAAATAGTTTAAAACAGACTTAAAACCACACCCATATAGGTTACACAGAACGGATAGTGGTTACAAAAATGGATTCAGCTCGAGGGATTCATTTAGACCATGGGGTTCCACAGAATTCAAAGTAAAAATCCAGTACGCTTCCCTTTGTAAGAGAAGCTTTACTATATTACCGCCCCTCGGTGGTAGGGTGACTCTTTCGATTCCAATGAACCTTAGAGAGGCTGTGGAACCATGATCTCTCTCCTTATAGTGTCTCGCAATGGCATAATCCATATTGTTGTTCCTAATGGCTGCCTTGTGTTCTGCTATTCGCACCTTCAAATTTCGTTTTGTTTGTCCAACATAGACCTTACCACAAGGGCATTTCAGCATGTATATCACATGAGTGGTGTTGCAATTAATAAGGTCCCTTATTTTATATTCCTGCCCAGACTGTGGGTGGTAGAAAACTTTTGTTTTCATAGTGTTTGAACAATGGGTACATCGACCACATGGATGGTTACCACACAGCTCTGTTAGCCAGTTAGAGTGACTTACTACAGGGGATTTATACATAGAATTGACTACAGCGTCCCTTATGTTTTTTCCCCTTTTAAAACAAAATCTTGGTGGTAATGAAGAAATGTTTTTTAAAAGAGGGTCACATTTGAGTATGTTCCAGTGTTTGTCAATAATGTTTTTAACAACTTGAGATGAAGTACTATATTCTGAAACGAATGTGACTCTGTTACCAGGGGTGTCGCTTTTGTCAGATTCCAAAATAGTTTCCCTCTGTACATGTTTTGTCTTATTTCTGGCTGTGTGCACCACTGATGCCTTGTATCCCCTCTCTTCAAATCTGTTACTCATTTCATCTGCCTTCCTTTCTAGGTCTGTGGGATCACTACAGATACGTTTAAGGCGCAGGAATTGTCCGTATGGGATATTCTCTACCATACGTCTCGGGTGATGACTCTGTGCATGTAAAATAGTATTACGGTCTGTTGGTTTACGGAAGATAGTAGTGTTCAGGTTTCCCTCATCGTCAGCTGATATCCGTAAGTCTAGGAAATCAATATGTTCTCTGCTGTGTACCATCGTGAATTTTAAAGTGTGATGTGTACCATTGATATACTCCCTGAACTGGAATATCTCATCTTCCGAGCCAACAAACACCATGAGAATGTCATCTATGTACCTTTTCCAAAAAATTACATTTTTCAAGAGGGGCGAGGCATCTTGGTTGTGGATAAACTGGGATTCCCAGTGGCCCATAAATAGGTTGGCGTAATTAGGTGCAAATGCAGAACCCATGGCAGTACCCTGGATTTGAATGTACCATTTATCATCAAGCATGAAGTAATTAGATTTCAAAATAAAATTCGTCAAGCTGAGTAAAAAATCAGAGGAGACTTCATCATTTGTACCCAGAAAAAATGACATAGCCGCCAGGCCGTCCTCATGTGGAATATTAGTATAAAGACTTTCTACATCAAAGGATACTAGATATGCATTCTGTGGGATGGAAGTCTTTAACGACTTCAACACATCCCTAGTATCTGCAAGGTATGAAGGTAATGTCTTTACAATATCTTTGATAAAATAGTCTACAAATTGACTTAGAGGTTCTGATAAAGAATTGTTTCCTGAGACTATGGGGCGTCCTGGCGGGTTTGTCAGTTTTTTATGAATTTTAGGTAATAGATAAAAAACAGGTGTGACAGGGAATTCAACTTTTAGGAACTCGTATTGTTTTTTTGTGATGTTCTTACTTTTAAGTGCATCATCTAGTATTTTATCTCTGTCTGTCATTAACTGTTCAACAGGGTTGTGAAGAAGAGACTTATAAAATGCAGTATTGCTAAGTTGCCGTGTGGCTTCATACATGTAATCATTGACATTCTGTATTACAATAGAGCCACCCTTATCTGCCGGCTTGATAATAATTTTGTCATTTTTTCTCAATTCGTTTAGAGCTCTTCTTTCAACCTCAGTTACATTTTGATGCTTGATTGTCTTGTCTGATGATTTCACAAATGTCTGGATGTCTCGCTCAACTAGTTTACTGAAAGTGACCAAGGTAGGATTCAGAGTACTAGTGGGACAATAAGTTGATGATTTCTTCAATTTATTCATAGGATTAGTAGATATAGTCTGATCAGTATTTCTAAAAAGGTGTTTAAGGTGTAACAGTCTGAAAAATTTGTAGCAGTCCACTTTTAATTTAAAGACATTCACCTTATTTGTTGGAACAAATGATAGACCTTTACCTAATACCGATTGTTGGGCTGGTGTGAGGGGACAGTCCGAGATGTTGATCACGGCCTGTTGCTCCTGCTCCTGGTGACGACAGATGGCGGGTTGATGTCTTTTCTTCCCCCGCCTCGTCCTCTTCCCCTGGTCCCTCTTCGTTGGTTGTTGTGTCGTGAGTCGTACCGTGGACGTGCGTCTAAAAAACGCGCATCCTGGGAATGGGTCGAGTCACTTGACAGGGCAGGATCAGACTCCTCGGTTGTGTAGTTTCCTCGGTTCCCGTCGTTGCGTTGGAATCGCTCCCTCTGGCGTGAGGCTGCTGGACGTCGTTCTTTCCACGCCGAGTCACTTGTCAGGGCAGGATCTGACTCCTCGGTTGTGTAGTTTCCTCGGTTCCCGTCGTTGCGTTGGAATCGCTCCCTCTGGCGTGAGGCCGCTGGACGTCGTTCTTTCCACGCCGGTTGTTGCCACTTGTAGACGGTCCCTCTCTTGAAGTCCTCAGCATGTTGTTCGAATTTGTTCCTTTTAAGAGTTTTAAGTTCACTCTCAAACTTCTGGAGGTCATCTTTCATCTTGCGTTCCAGGTTTGTGAATTCATCAGAGCTCAGTTTCACAACCAGCTCGTCTTTAATACGTTGAGCCTCTCGTTTGGCTTTGTCAGCTTCATTTGCGGTTTGTTCAATAGTAAGCAATATCAAGTCCATGGAGCATTTATTCAGTACTTGCTCCCATTTTTTTATAAAGTCGGGGTCCTCTCTTCCAAAAGCAGGTTGCTTGTGGATTCTCAGGCCGCGTGGAATCTGCTTGGCTTTCCAATATTCAGAGAGTGCAATCGAATGCCACTTTGATCGACACTCTTTAATGTATGAGTCCTCTAAAGCAGTCTTTAACTCACTTACGGCCGAGTAGTCCATGTGTCTGTCTTCACCATCAAATAGAGACTGCTGTGACAAGATCTTTTGAGCCTCTGTGTCACTAATCGACAGGCATTGAGCCTGAGATAGTTCTCCGTCAAACATCATGGACCCTTTAGAGTGCGACGAGACGATGTGGTATCTTGCTGGGGATCCACGCGAACAATTAAACTAGATAGGACTCGTGCACATCTGGTTGGACCCCGACTGGAGGTGCAGGTCAGCGCAAGAGAGATAAATAAACTAAAAGGAGAAAACCTTCAAAGGAAAGAAGGGACCGCACACTCCACAGGACTCGTTTTTGCTTATTTATTGTTTGCACAACGCGTTTCGCTGTCGCTTCCTCAGGTGCTATGCAGCAGGTGTCATCAATGATCATCATTATGTATAGCATGCTCCACCCCACATCGTAATACATCAAGCCCATTGGCTACTCAATTATCACATTTAATTTGATGATTTTGCAGGATGTAATGCATACAACTCTTAGTATAAAAATGATGCATAGAGACCACATAGAGACCACATAATTTTCAAAAATGAGTATGTATATATTATATACATACTCATTTTTGAAAATTATATAATACAAAATGAGAGAAGTGACAAATCTTAACATATCAAGCCCATTGGCTACTCAATTATCACATTAAATTTTATCATTTTGTAGGATACATATCACTTTTATGTATAGAAATGCCTAGATACCACATACATACACAGACTCATTTTTGAAAATTATATATAATAAAGCAATATGAGAGAAGTGACAAATACCTAGGTCATTAGACCTGATAAATAGTTTAAAACAGACTTAAAACCACACCCATATAGGTTACACAGAACGGATAGTGGTTACAAAAATGGATTCAGCTCGAGGGATTCATTTAGACCATGGGGTTCCACAGAATTCAAAGTAAAAATCCAGTACGCTTCCCTTTGTAAGAGAAGCTTTACTATATTACCGCCCCTCGGTGGTAGGGTGACTCTTTCGATTCCAATGAACCTTAGAGAGGCTGTGGAACCATGATCTCTCTCCTTATAGTGTCTCGCAATGGCATAATCCATATTGTTGTTCCTAATGGCTGCCTTGTGTTCTGCTATTCGCACCTTCAAATTTCGTTTTGTTTGTCCAACATAGACCTTACCACAAGGGCATTTCAGCATGTATATCACATGAGTGGTGTTGCAATTAATAAGGTCCCTTATTTTATATTCCTGCCCAGACTGTGGGTGGTAGAAAACTTTTGTTTTCATAGTGTTTGAACAATGGGTACATCGACCACATGGATGGTTACCACACAGCTCTGTTAGCCAGTTAGAGTGACTTACTACAGGGGATTTATACATAGAATTGACTACAGCGTCCCTTATGTTTTTTCCCCTTTTAAAACAAAATCTTGGTGGTAATGAAGAAATGTTTTTTAAAAGAGGGTCACATTTGAGTATGTTCCAGTGTTTGTCAATAATGTTTTTAACAACTTGAGATGAAGTACTATATTCTGAAACGAATGTGACTCTGTTACCAGGGGTGTCGCTTTTGTCAGATTCCAAAATAGTTTCCCTCTGTACATGTTTTGTCTTATTTCTGGCTGTGTGCACCACTGATGCCTTGTATCCCCTCTCTTCAAATCTGTTACTCATTTCATCTGCCTTCCTTTCTAGGTCTGTGGGATCACTACAGATACGTTTAAGGCGCAGGAATTGTCCGTATGGGATATTCTCTACCATACGTCTCGGGTGATGACTCTGTGCATGTAAAATAGTATTACGGTCTGTTGGTTTACGGAAGATAGTAGTGTTCAGGTTTCCCTCATCGTCAGCTGATATCCGTAAGTCTAGGAAATCAATATGTTCTCTGCTGTGTACCATCGTGAATTTTAAAGTGTGATGTGTACCATTGATATACTCCCTGAACTGGAATAACTCATCTTCCGAGCCAACAAACACCATGAGAATGTCATCTATGTACCTTTTCCAAAAAATTACATTTTTCAAGAGGGGCGAGGCATCTTGGTTGTGGATAAACTGGGATTCCCAGTGGCCCATAAATAGGTTGGCGTAATTAGGTGCAAATGCAGAACCCATGGCAGTACCCTGGATTTGAATGTACCATTTATCATCAAGCATGAAGTAATTAGATTTCAAAATAAAATTCGTCAAGCTGAGTAAAAAATCAGAGGAGACTTCATCATTTGTACCCAGAAAAAATGACATAGCCGCCAGGCCGTCCTCATGTGGAATATTAGTATAAAGACTTTCTACATCAAAGGATACTAGATATGCATTCTGTGGGATGGAAGTCTTTAACGACTTCAACACATCCCTAGTATCTGCAAGGTATGAAGGTAATGTCTTTACAATATCTTTGATAAAATAGTCTACAAATTGACTTAGAGGTTCTGATAAAGAATTGTTTCCTGAGACTATGGGGCGTCCTGGCGGGTTTGTCAGTTTTTTATGAATTTTAGGTAATAGATAAAAAACAGGTGTGACAGGGAATTCAACTTTTAGGAACTCGTATTGTTTTTTTGTGATGTTCTTACTTTTAAGTGCATCATCTAGTATTTTATCTCTGTCTGTCATTAACTGTTCAACAGGGTTGTGAAGAAGAGACTTATAAAATGCAGTATTGCTAAGTTGCCGTGTGGCTTCATACATGTAATCATTGACATTCTGTATTACAATAGAGCCACCCTTATCTGCCGGCTTGATAATAATTTTGTCATTTTTTCTCAATTCGTTTAGAGCTCTTCTTTCAACCTCAGTTACATTTTGATGCTTGATTGTCTTGTCTGATGATTTCACAAATGTCTGGATGTCTCGCTCAACTAGTTTACTGAAAGTGACCAAGGTAGGATTCAGAGTACTAGTGGGACAATAAGTTGATGATTTCTTCAATTTATTCATAGGATTAGTAGATATAGTCTGATCAGTATTTCTAAAAAGGTGTTTAAGGTGTAACAGTCTGAAAAATTTGTAGCAGTCCACTTTTAATTTAAAGACATTCACCTTATTTGTTGGAACAAATGATAGACCTTTACCTAATACCGATTATGCAGAATGCATATCTAGTATCCTTTGATGTAGAAAGTCTTTATACTAATATTCCACATGAGGACGGCCTGGCGGCTATGTCATTTTTTCTGGGTACAAATGATGAAGTCTCCTCTGATTTTTTACTCAGCTTGACGAATTTTATTTTGAAATCTAATTACTTCATGCTTGATGATAAATCGTACATTCAAATCCAGGGTACTGCCATGGGTTCTGCATTTGCACCTAATTACGCCAACCTATTTATGGGCCACTGGGAATCCCAGTTTATCCACAACCAAGATGCCTCGCCCCTCTTGAAAAATGTAATTTTTTGGAAAAGGTACATAGATGACATTCTCATGGTGTTTGTTGGCTCGGAAGATGAGTTATTCCAGTTCAGGGAGTATATCAATGGTACACATCACACTTTAAAATTCACGATGGTACACAGCAGAGAACATATTGATTTCCTAGACTTACGGATATCAGCTGACGATGAGGGAAACCTGAACACTACTATCTTCCGTAAACCAACAGACCGTAATACTATTTTACATGCACAGAGTCATCACCCGAGACGTATGGTAGAGAATATCCCATACGGACAATTCCTGCGCCTTAAACGTATCTGTAGTGATCCCACAGACCTAGAAAGGAAGGCAGATGAAATGAGTAACAGATTTGAAGAGAGGGGATACAAGGCATCAGTGGTGCACACAGCCAGAAATAAGACAAAACATGTACAGAGGGAAACTATTTTGGAATCTGACAAAAGCGACACCCCTGGTAACAGAGTCACATTCGTTTCAGAATATAGTACTTCATCTCAAGTTGTTAAAAACATTATTGACAAACACTGGAACATACTCAAATGTGACCCTCTTTTAAAAAACATTTCTTCATTACCACCAAGATTTTGTTTTAAAAGGGGAAAAAACATAAGGGACGCTGTAGTCAATTCTATGTATAAATCCCCTGTAGTAAGTCACTCTAACTGGCTAACAGAGCTGTGTGGTAACCATCCATGTGGTCGATGTACCCATTGTTCAAACACTATGAAAACAAAAGTTTTCTACCACCCACAGTCTGGGCAGGAATATAAAATAAGGGACCTTATTAATTGCAACACCACTCATGTGATATACATGCTGAAATGCCCTTGTGGTAAGGTCTATGTTGGACAAACAAAACGAAATTTGAAGGTGCGAATAGCAGAACACAAGGCAGCCATTAGGAACAACAATATGGATTATGCCATTGCGAGACACTATAAGGAGAGAGATCATGGTTCCACAGCCTCTCTAAGGTTCATTGGAATCGAAAGAGTCACCCTACCACCGAGGGGCGGTAATATAGTAAAGCTTCTCTTACAAAGGGAAGCGTACTGGATTTTTACTTTGAATTCTGTGGAACCCCATGGTCTAAATGAATCCCTCGAGCTGAATCCATTTTTGTAACCACTATCCGTTCTGTGTAACCTATATGGGTGTGGTTTTAAGTCTGTTTTAAACTATTTATCAGGTCTAATGACCTAGGTATTTGTCACTTCTCTCATATTGCTTTATTATATATAATTTTCAAAAATGAGTCTGTGTATGTATGTGGTATCTAGGCATTTCTATACATAAAAGTGATATGTATCCTACAAAATGATAAAATGTAATGTGATAATTGAGTAGCCAATGGGCTTGATATGTTAAGATTTGTCACTTCTCTCATTTTGTATTATATAATTTTCAAAAATGAGTATGTATATATGTGGTCTCTATGCATCATTTTTATACTAAGAGTTGTATGCATTACATCCTGCAAAATCATCAAATTAAATGTGATAATTGAGTAGCCAATGGGCTTGATGTATTACGATGTGGGGTGGAGCATGCTATACATAATGATGATCATTGATGACACCTGCTGCATAGCACCTGAGGAAGCGACAGCGAAACGCGTTGTGCAAACAATAAATAAGCAAAAACGAGTCCTGTGGAGTGTGCGGTCCCTTCTTTCCTTTGAAGGTTTTCTCCTTTTAGTTTATTTATCTCTCTTGCGCTGACCTGCACCTCCAGTCGGGGTCCAACCAGATGTGCACGAGTCCTATCTAGTTTAATATATATATATATATATATATATATTTTTTTTATGTCACTCAAACCTACATTTCATTGTGGTAAACCTCATATTTTTATATTCAGAGGTAATTATACACAGGTAAATTTACACTGTTTATTTTTCTCATATTTCTCATATAAACTGTCGGGTCATCTGACCCGTTCCTGGCGGGAATTAGTGGCATTTTCTCCATGGCTGTGCTAGTGTTAACTGTCTCAGGTGATAGAGGCACTGTTTTGCCTTTTTCACCACAGAATCTATGTGTGTTGACCATGTCAGGTCCTCTGTGATGTGGACTCCCAGGTACTTGAAACTGCTCACCCTGTCCACGATAGCCCCGTGTATCCACAGTGGCGTGTGTGTCCCCTGCTGTATTCTCCTAAAATCCACGATCAGCTCTTTGGTTTTACCAATGTTCAGGAGTAGGCTGTTATCCCGGCACCAGCATGCCAGTTCATCAACCTCCTCCCGATAGGCCTTCGCGTCATTGTTAGAGATCAGCCCCACCACCACCGTGTTGTCCGCAAACTTCACTATGGAGTTGGAGCTGAACCTGGCCACACAGTCATGTGTGTACAGTGAATACAGCACAGGCTCAGAACGCAGCCCTGGGGGGACCCGATACTCAGGGTGATTTTGCTGGAGGTATGACCCCCCCCACCCTGACCTCCTGGGGCCTGTCACTTAGAAAGTCCAGGATCCAGGCGGTCATGGCGGAGCTCAGACCCAGATCGATCAGCTTGTCAACCAGTCTGGTGGGGACTATGTGAGGTTTGGTTGGTTCCCCGCCACACGCTCTCCTGAGGTATGGTGCTGATTGGTGCATTCCCCGCCGCACGCTTTTTGAACGATTGCCACTTTCATCACGCAGCTGTCATAGTTTGTGATTAGCGCCCCAGAGGGCTTTATATACCGGGACCTTCCTTCTATCGTTGTCGGGTCGTTCTGGAATACAACTGCATTTGCCTGTTTTTTCCCCGTTGCTGTTCCTGGTCTACTTTCTCTCCAGGACCTTTCTGTGGAGAACCGCTGTTGAGAACCTTGTTCCCCGCTTGGAGCTGCGCCTCGTTTTGCCCGCTTTACGCGTAGCGCTTGGGTGAGTGGAACCAAACCCCTCTGGATTCTTCTGATTGTGTGTATTGAAGAAACACTGAAGACTGTCACTATCGTTTGGTTCTGGATTATTCTGATTGTGTGTATTGAAGAAACACTGAAGACTGTCACTATCGTTTGGTTCTGGATTATTCTGATTGTGTGTATTGAAGAAACACTGAAGACTGTCACTATCAATTGGTTCTGGATTATTCTAAATTGTGTGTTGTGGGGAACACTGAATACCGTCACTGTCAATTGGTTCTAGGGAGGAGGGAACCACACTGCCTCTGTGTTTCGTTGGACTGTTTCTGATATCTCTCTCTCTCTCTCCGTTTTCCACCTTGAGCGTAAGCTGGGAGTATCTGCAGAGCCGCTACAACGTCACATGCCAATTCCCCACCACTATCTGCTGGGAGTATCTGCAGAGCCGCTACAACGTCACATGCCAATTCCCCACCACTATCCCCAGGAGGATTCTGCAGAGCAGCAGATGACTCTGCCGAAGGCAGTCTCCCTATTTGTTTGATTATTGTACTTATCCTTCTTCTGACTCTGTAAATAAATACGCCCTAGCATTTGGCTAACTCTGAACTTCCTGTCTGTGCCGTTGCGTTTGAGGTCGGTTACAAACCATAACAGACTATGGTGTTGAAAGCTGAACTATAGTCAATGAACAGCAGTCTCACATAGCCCCCCTTCTGTCTGTCAAGGTGAGATAGTGTGTTGTTTAGTACTTGGGAGACCGCATCGTCAGTGGACCTGTTTGTCCTATATGCGAACTGCAGTGGGTCCATGTTACTAGGGAGAGAGGCACAGATGTGGTCTTTGACCAGCCTCTCAAAGCATTTCATGACCACAGAGGTGAGTGCCACCGGTCTGTAGTCATTTAGGCCTGCTGAAGAGAATTTTTTTGGTACAGAGATTATACGGTGAGCTAACTTCGCCACCGCTCGCCCCAAACCTGGCGTAAAAGGGGTTGAGTTAGAGAGAGGCATCGGCACTCACTATTGAGGGGGGGCTGACTTTATAATCAGTTATCGTTCGTACTCCCCACCAGAGATAGCAAGAGAGAGAGAGAGATACTTGAAGGGAGAGATAGACATAGAGAGAGACTTGAAGAGGGAGATAGAGAGAAAAAGAGAGAGAGGGATAAAGATGATGGATCACATGCTCAGAGCTCTGCTCATATTAACACAATTCCTTCAGTTCTTTGTTTCCACCTGCCATTTCTTCTATCCCTCCATCCATCCATCATCCCTCTTCCCTCATCCATCACCCTTCATCCATCACCCTACTTTCCTTCCAGCCTTTATCCTTCTCCATCACTTCACCCATCCCTCCGTTCTCCCATATTGTTCCTCCTCTGTAATGTCTGCCTATCTGTCAATCAAGGCTCAAAATCTTCACCATGGCTTTCCTCTTTGCACAAGAGTTCTCTCTCTCCCCCTCTCCCCCGCTCTCTCTCTCTCTCTCTCTCTCTCTCTCTCTCTCTCTCTCTCTCTCTCTCTCTCTCTCTCTCTCTCTCTCTCTCTCTCTCTCTCTCTCTCTCTCTCTCTCTCTCTCTCTCTCTCTCTCTCTCTCTCTCTCTCTCTCTCTCTCTCTCTCTCTCTCTCCCTCCCCCCTGGCAGATATATTGCCCCCCCTCTCCAGCTGCTGCTGAGGACCCACAGGTCGTTCATTAGGGGCAGAGAGGAGCAACGAAGGAAGAACAAGGAGATAGAGAGTCTCAAAATGATGGAGGGAATAGATCTACTGTAATGAGGTAGTGGAGGGGGGAATGGGTGTTAAGAGGAACAACCCGTCCTGAGAGCCTCGTTCCAAGTGTTATCGCCAGAATCAACTCCTTCAGTCATGGACAAGAGGTACGGTTCACACCAGCCTTCTCCGTCACGGGACCGCTCCACCCTCCCCCTCTACCAAATCTAATAACTCGTTGACAGTGATTCCTTTTTTCAATTTATCCCGTTCTGGCATTTGTCATTCTTTTTTCAATTTAGAGGAAAACACAAAAGTATAAGGAAATATAAAAATGACATTTGAATCCATCATTTGACTTGACATCCTATTTCTATATGTCAATAACTATGTTTGAGTGTCGTGTTTTGAGGCTAAAGTGAAGTGGTCAACCGGTGAAAACCGCCCAACGCATCACCGGTACATCACTCCCTGCAAATCAGTCTATTCATCACAAACAGTGTCTGAGGAAGGCATGCAGAATCAAATCAAATCAAATCAAATTTATTTATAGGGCCCGACAACACACGTTAATGTCCCCATGGGCCGTACAGATCTTCTTTAAACAAGTCAAGAAGAAAACATAACAATAAGTCAAGAACAGAACAAGAACACCATAAGGTGCAAACATTTTTAGATGGATGCAAATAAATTAAAGAATGCAAGCACTCCCAGACATACCCCACGCGAAGGTAAGGAAAAACTCACTAAAACCTAACAATAGGGAAAAAAGCTCCACAGGCAGTGTGGAGGAGAGAAACCTTAGAAGGGCCATTCAAGGGGGGATCTCCCTTCTTAGATGTTGGTGATAGTAGTGTTGCAGACGGACAGTTGGTAAGCATGCACTCATGTGTGTAGTGGAACACAGATGAGTGCATGCAATAGCAACTGTACATTTTGAAAAATTAAAGATAGAGCTAATAGCGATAGCAACTGAACATTTTGAAAGATTAAAGATAGAGCTGATAGCAATCTATTTGAGGCACAGGGGCGGCGCAAAGAGGGTCACGTCCTCCCCGTCTTAGTCAAGGGACATTTAACACTCCGGTCGTTGCTCAGGGACAGCCGGAGACAGGGAGATAGGGGCGGCGCAGAGAGGGTCACGAACTCCCCGACATCATCGCGGGACATCCGGCACTCCGGTCACCACTACGAGACCTCCGGAGACAGGGGGGCACGCAGAGGGGGTCGCAACCTCCCGGCCTTCGTCACGGGACGTCCAACACTCCGGTCAACACTCCAGGACAGCATGCAGCATTGTTAAGGACACCTCTCATCCCAATCATGGACTGTTTGTCATCTCTCTGAACTCTGTACCATGCTTACCATATATATATAAGAGATTAAGGTAAAATAAGATAAGATGATCCGTTATTAATCCCCTTGGGGAAATTCAGGTGTCAAAGCAACATGGGGGGGGATACAAAGCTTCACAGTCCTTTACAGTCCAGTATCTATTGTGGCAGATATCAACCCCCGTCCCATGTGAAGGATGGGATATACTAGTGCCACGGGAGGAGTGGAAGCAATTAGGCAGCTGATTAGGACTGATAGAACACACCTGTGCACCATTAGATCACCCACATCCCACACGCACACACACCAGACACACATACCATAAAACACTAGGACAGGTAGAGTTTAGTTGAGAGGAGGTGAGGTAGGAGCTAAGTACGAAGAGAAAGAGATTGTTGTTGACGGATTTTTGTGAGGTGAGAGGTAGTGAAAGGAGAGGTGAAGGCGAGAAGGTGTTCATTGTGTACTGGACCCTAGACTGGCTGAGTAACCGCCTTGTGTAATGACCTGTGGACCGGAAGACTACTTGTTGAAGGCAGAGGTTCTGTGTAGGATTGTTAGTAACTGTCTAACTGCATATATAACTGTTTACACTAGTAACTGTCTAACTGCATATATAACTGTTACCACTAGAGAGCGCTCTAGGCGGAGACTCTCAGGAACACCACCAGGTGGCGAGTATAAATAGAGGTGTCTCCTCCCACTTCTTTCTCTTTCCCCCAGTCTCTCAGTGAGAGAAGACCTGTAGTGTTACTGCTCTGCCATGTGAATAATAAACCACACCAGTTAAGGCTCAAGATAGAAACCATGCCTCTTGACCACATTATTGTCGCCCTATAGCCGAATTCTGTTAACAGGTTATGGGCCCAGATAACGCCGGGGCGAAATAATAAGGGTACTGTAGCAAGCTTAGCTAAAGTATAGGCTAGGTTAGCGCCGGGAGCACCGCGTGGCTAGATGCTAGGCCAACAAGAGCTAAAGCTAAGCCTACCACCAACGAAGAGGATGGAAAACAAGGGAAGGGGCAAATGGCCCTCATTCAATGGAAAAGCAGAGGACTATGAGCTCTGGGAAGAGCGCATGCTATGCTGCATGCACGGTGCAGGACTGAAGGAGACGATCCTGGCAGCCCCCACGGGACAACTGACGGCGGAAGAGCAAGCCCTGGACGACCAGCATAACGCAGACGCATACTGTGAGTTAGGGCCGCTGCTCGACGACACCAGCCTGGGGCTGATATTCCGCGTCACTAAAGACAGAGGCCGAGAAAGCCTGGAGGTGTTGAGAGAGCATTACATCGGGCGAGGAAGACCCAGAGTCGTGGCCCTCTACATAGCACTAACAGCCCTGAGGAAGGGGCCCACAGAGACTGTGACCGAATACGTCAACAGAGCGGAGCAAATCACGACACCATTGAGGAGTGCCGGAGAAGCACCAAGCGATGGGTTAATGATGGCGATGATGATGAGAGGACTACCGGAGCTGTACAAACCGTTCACACTCCTGGTAACACACGGTTCAACGGACATGACGTTGGGACAGTTCAAGGCTAAGTTAAGGAACTTCAAGGCCTCAGAAGATACCCACCCAGCCGCCGCGGAGGCGGGAGAGAGGGTGCTAAAGGCCCGAGCGACGCCAAGGGAGAGGACCAGGACCACCACGGAACTGGCGTGTTGACGATGCGGAGAGAAAGGCCATCGGAGAAGCGACTGCACAAAGACTGTCTGGTGTAGCTTCTGCAAATCCACGGGGCACACAGACAGAGCGTGCATGAAGAAACACGACCAGAGCACGCGATACGCGCATGGGCAAGATGACGGCCATGGACGAGACGGCGGCCATGGATGAGACAGAGGCCATGGACAAAATGGCTGCTATGGACAAAATGGTGGCTACGGACAAGATGGCGGCTACGGACAAGAAGACGGCTGTGGACAGGATGACGACAGCGGACACGATGGCGGCAACGGTCGACGTGAGACGGATCGAGACGACGCCCAGAGAACAACGGGACAAAATGACTGCGCTTTCGGGGCGCGGACGGCGTGCACCGCCGGACCGGCCCAGCTGCAGCGAGCCCAGAGAAGGGGACTGATCGTGGACACAGGTGCGTCGTCCCATGTCATCAACGACAGGAGTCGGTTCAAGAACTTTGACGACACTTTCCACCCGGAGAGGCACAGCATGGAGCTGGCAGACGGGAGACGCACCTACGGATTGGCGCAAGAGAGAGGAGACGCACAGGTATGCCTCACGGACAGGACAGTAAGGGGTGCCGGCGTACAGTGATGTTAAATAACGCTCTCTACGTACCATCATTCCCACAAGGACTATTATCTGTAATAGCTGCTACTGCAAGCGGTGCAAAGGTATTCTTCGATAAAGGTAAACATTTTCTTGTAGAACCTGACGGTACACGGTTTGACATAAAGATGTACCAGAGAATATATTATCTGCAAACGGAGTGTAATGACAACGACAAGTGTAATGATAATAATGATATGTGTAGTGTGACGGCCAGTCACGATATTCAGACATGGGACGAGCTTATGGGTCATTTTAATTACAAGGATTTACTGAAACTGCAAGTAGTGTCAGAAGGCATGCACATTGAAGGAGAAAAGCGTAGACCTGACAAAAATTGTGCAGAGTGCAAAACGGGGAAGTTTACTCAACCGAGATACAGAAATCCCACAGACAGAGTAAGGGTACCACTTGCATTAGTTGACACGGACCTAGCCGGCCCAGTAAGCAACAAGTCCATAGGAGGCTTTGGATATGTACTGTCTTTTACAGATGTGTGCACAGGGGCAATGTTTGTTTACTTTCTCAAAGCAAAGAGTGACACACCCCAGGCCACGGAGAGATTCCTGGCAGACGTAGCCCCTTATGGTAATGTAGGATGCTTGAGGTCCGACAACGAAACCGAGTTCACAAACAGAGAGTTCCAATCACTGTTGAGAAGGTATAAGATAAGACACGAGACGTCATGTCCATATCCCCCACACCAGAATGGGGTGGCAGAGAGGGAATGGCATAACCTTTTCGAAATGGCTAGGAGTAAGCTAGCAGATAGTAACTTACCTAAGAGCCTATGGCATTATGCGGTGCAAGAAGCCGCTTACACCAGAAACAGGTGCTTTAATAAGCACTCGGGCACCACCCCGTATACAGCACTGACAGGAAAGAAGTGTAATCTAGCCAGAATGCACCGATTTGGATCAATGTGTTATGCGTACCTGCAGGACAGGGGAAAGCCCAAGTTCAGAGGGGTAAAAGGATTTTGCATAGGACACGACAAGGGAAGCCCCGCTTTCCTAGTTTATCATCCCGGTAACGGGAGAGTGCAGAAACACATGCTAGTCGAGTTTGTCACGAAGGCAACATGTGAGAGCGAGACACAGACAGAGGAGCCAGAGCTGGACTCCAGAGTAAGGTGTGTAGAAACAGAGACACATCAACCCAATGTACTTAGTACGGTCGTGCAGGCAGACAGTCAGCAACCCCCAGAGGGCGATGACGAGGAGCACCCGAGGGTGACGTCAAGTGCCCCAAGCAGTGGGAGGTATCCCTCAAGGGAACACAAACCCCCAAAGTATCAGACAGACTATGCCCGGAAAGGGAGTGACGAGGAGGACAGTACACCTACCCCCGTTGATTACTACTACAGGGTAGTCAGTGGGGTAACCCCGACCTTTAAAGAGGTCACATTGTCCCCCGAAGAGGGCCGACAGACAGTGGGAGGGAAATGGGTGTATTCAACCAAGTTACCAGAGGGCAGACAGACAGTGGGAGGGAAATGGGTGTATTCCATCCAGGAGGGTATTGAAGGCCACGACAAATACAAAGTGTGGTTCGTAGCAAATTGCTTAAATGCTGATGGAGGGTACTCCATGTTTAAATAATGAAGGAGGGTGGCTACACTGCTTAAAGGCAGGAGGAGGATACTCTAGGTTTAAATACGGGATGAGTAGATTCTAGGTTTAAATACCTGATTAGAGTCCATGTCTAAATACTGAAATGGATCCTATGTTTAAATTCCAAGTTTAAGTATGGATGACTTACCATGTTCTCAATGATGTAACTATGTGGGAAAGACCCTGAAACGTTTAGACATGTAAGAATGTAGATCAAGGGAAACACCATGTAATCAAAGACTAGACTATCAGTAGGATGCTCAGAAACTGAAAAATGTACAGAGATGCTGTGGGTAGCCTCATTTATTTAACAATGTGTACCCGCCCTGACCAATGGTTTGTAGAGAGTGGATTGTCACAGCATTTGGCTGACCCCATAGAGGAGCATTTGGATTACAGCCAAACATGTTTTTTTTGTTATCTTAAAGGTACAGGATATTGTGTGAGTTTGAATACAGACAGCTCACTGGTTTCGTGGGAAAACAAAGAAGCAGCCCACAATGGTACTATCAACTAGTGAAGCCGAATATACGGCTCTAGCTATGACCATACATGAGTGTATTTATCCAAAACAACTGTTAGAAGTGATGGAGATAAGATTTACGAGTATATTGGTTAATATGTAATAGGTAATTGGAATGTACTCTATATACCAGATAAGGTGTTTTTTGAAGATGAGGGGCATTTTGTCAACATCAGTTAAAAATGATGGACACTGTTTATATAGGAGGGCTGTTGTTTATGAGGGCAACCAGGGAACCATTGTGATTGCTAGGAACCCAGTGTGTCAACATAGATGTAAACATGCCAATATCATCTCATCAGAGTGGCGAGTATAAATAGAGGTGTCTCCTCCCACTTCTTTCTCTTTCCCCCAGTCTCTCAGTGAGAGAAGACCTGTAGTGTTACTGTTCTGCCATGTGAATAATAAACCACGGCAGTTAAGGCTCAAGATAGAAACCATGCCTCTTGACCACATTATTGTCGCCCTATAGCCGAATTCTGTTAACACTACTCAATTCCTTTTTTTGTACGAGAGCCTGTTTTTGTGTTTTTTACCTCGGACTGTATTACGACCATTCTAATTGCCCATCGGACTATATTCTGCCCTAATCAATAAATATTCTTTATTGATTGATATTGCACTTGTGTGGACAATTTAATTTGTTTGTTTTAGAACCGTGACGAGTCTGAACAGCACCAGGCTCGTCACACTATATATACGATAGCAATATAAAATATAAATACAAATACAATATAAAAGTACAAAATACAAAATAGTACAATGAGTGCACATGGATGAGTTCTCACGTCCCGAGTTCTGACAGCGATAGTTCTCCTGGCAGCAGAGCCGGCCGTCCGAGCCCTTGGTTGTAGAGGCTGATGGCTGCCGGTATAAAGGACCGGCCCAGGCGGTTTGTGGTGTGTCAGGGGGGGATGAGTCTTTGGCTGAACGTGCTCTTCATTCTGGCTAGCTCCTCATAGAGGGGGTGGGAGGGGTTCTCCAAGATGGCTTTTAGCTTTTTCCTCATCCTCCTCTCAGCCACCACCTCTAGATTAGCCAGCTCACCACCCACTACTGAGCTAGCCTTCTTCACCAGCTTGTTCAGCTTTCTGGAGTCCCTCGAGCTGATGTTGCCCCCCCCCCAGCACACCACAGCAAAAAAAGAGGATGCTAGCTACAACCAACTGGTAGAAAGATAGCAGCAGTCGGTTGACCACATCGAACGACCTGAGTCTCCTCAGGAAGAACAGCCTGTTCTGTCCCTTCCTGTAGAGTGTTGTCCAGGCCAGTTCTTTATTCTGTACTCCAAGGAACTTGTAGGACTCCACCATCTCTATCTCCTCCCCTCCGAGGATTATGGGAGAAGGGGGACCCTTCCTGCCTCTCCGGTAGTCCACCACCAGCTCCTTTGTCTTGCTGACGTTGAGTTGGAGGTGGTTACTGTCCGACCACCCTACGAAGCTCTCCACCAGAGCCCTGTACTCAGCCTCATTGTCATCCACAATGTAGCTGACGATGGAGGAGTCATCGGATAACTTCTGCAGGTGGCACATTCTTGTGTTAGGTGGAGGTGTAGAGTGTAAACAAGAAGGGTGACAGCACGGTACCCTGGGGAGCGCTGGTGTTGCTCACCAGCACCTCTGATTGGCTGCCCTGTAGTCTAACGTACTGTGGTCTGCTGGTGAGGTAGTCTGTGATCCAGGCCACCATTCTCTGATCCAGCTGCATCCCAGTGAGCTTTTCCTCTAGCCGCAGCGGCTGGATGGTGTTAAATGCGCTGGAGAAGTCGAAGGACATGATCCTCACTCTCGAGGTGTGTATAGGCCCTTCTGAGCATGTAGGTGATGGCATCCTCCACACCAATGTTTGCCTGGTAAGCAAACTGCAGGGGGTTCAGGGAGTCACTCACCAGGGGCTTGAGGTGCTGCAGGACCAGCTGCTCAAATGTCTTCATGACGTGTGACGTCAGATCGACTGGCCTGTAATCATTGAGGGCACTTGGGCGACCCTTCTTGGGCACCCGTACAATGCAGGAGGTTTCCCATAGCTGGGATATACAGTATACACACATCTGTCTACACATCCCTGCATATAATCCTATATCTGTGTATATCCTTTACCTACTCTTACTAGTTACGCTGCTGCTGTTACTTTGATATGTATTTGATTTAATTAAATGTATTTAGTTGACAATACAGTGTTGTCAGATCCTTTGTAAGACAGTATAGAGTAGACCTTTTCTCACTTGCCAACATACACATTCTAAATAGGCCTCTTTGTATTTCCTGTTGCAATGTTTGTTAATACAGGTGCTGACAGGAAATAAACAGGGGGCAAAGCTGTTCCCCTGGCAACGGAATAGCAACAGAATGCTTCTGAAAAGGTCTATACTGTAGTTGTGGATTTTTATGAAAAATCTTATGTGTTGAATAAATATAAAAACTTATTTATAACATTCACATAATTTAGTCATATTTTCACATCTCCAGTCAGCTTTTAGCACTGACTTGATGTAGGGCCCCATCAGAAAAACACACATGGCTGCCGGCCCCCGTCAGAAAATACCAACATAATGTTGTCTGACCACAGCCTCTGTTCTGTTCAGCCTCTGGGCTTACTGTACAACTGGGACTAACAACCTTTCTGAAAGAAACCCTGCTGTTACAACTACGTATAATGATGACCCAACTCTCTCTCTCTCTCTCTCTCTCTCTCTCTCTCTCTCTCTCTCTCTCTCTCTCTCTCTCTCTCTCTGTCTCTCTCTACCTCTCATTTAAGGTCTCTCTCTCTCCAAGTCTCTCTCTTTCTCCAAGTCTCTCTCTATATCTCTCTCTCTCAAAGTCTCTCTCTCTATCTCTCTCTCTCAAAGTATCTCTCTCTCTCTCCAAGTATCTCTTTCTCTCTCTCTCCAAGTCTCTCTGTCTCTCTCTCTCTCTCTCTCCATCGTTGAGAAATGAAAACAGAAAGTCTGTGTCTGGTTCTGGGCATCAACATCAACAACCACAAATTACAGAACAGATGTGGCTGGCAGGCTCAGTCAGTCCAAGACAAAGCAGACTAATTTACTTGCGATTGTTTGGACCAAAGTATCTTCGTGTTCCCACTCAGCAAGAGCTTAATAGGGGGCCAGAGGCATCTGTCCAAGACCGACGGGGGTTACACGTGGATAGAAAGAGTGTTTCTTGGGAGATAACTGAGGTTTTGACTAGAATAGGTGTGAAAAATAAACAAATAAATAAAATAATAACCAGTCCAGTCATGAACACTTTGTCATGTCAGCCATAATAGACAGCGTTGTTGTCAGTGTTGACTGTGATTGGTGGGTCTCTTGTGTTGGCGGACAGCTGTTGAAGTGTGCACTGTCCGAGGCAATGCCACGCTCCGTTTAATACGAGGGGTTAAAGCGGCTGACTAGGGACGATGTAGTGGACTTACTGCACGCTGTATCGTCTTCGCTGCACTTCAGAGTTGTTCACTTCTGTCTTCTGCTAGCAACACAGGTTTTGGTCCCTTGAAATTATTGTCGGGAATTATCATATGAAGCCAAAACCCTCTCATGTACATAAAAAATGCAACATTGTTAAATGGTAAATGGCTGCTTTTTTATATAGCGCTTTTATCCAAAGCGCTTTACAATTTGTTACTCACATTTTACCCATTCACTCACACATTTACACACACATTCACACACCGACGGCGGAGGCAACCATGCAAGGTGCCAACCTGCTCATCGGGAGCAATTCGGGGTTAAGTGTCTTGCTCAAGGACACATCGACACGCTGCACCAAGAGGAGCGGGAATCAAACCGGGAACCTCCGGATTGCCAGACGACTGCTCTACCTCCCGAGCAACTGTCGCCCCTTTATTGTTGAATAAACCTGTGTAGGCTGACAGTTTTGCAGATTATCGATCCGTTTTTGGTCGTAATTATACTTGCGGGTCCATCTAAAAAAAGATTGAAAACCACTGCCCTAGGCTTAGAGGCTTTAGGCATGGATCTGATTCTGATATGTACCATTAACCACTCAAGCATCGGACGGCCTGACGGCGGGTCACATCACTTTGCCCTCGTCTGCCGGCTCCGGGCTCCGTTTTTCTGGATCAACCAATACTTTGTTGGAAAGTTGAATTCGTAGTACCGCGGCAGCCTGTCCGCCACCATGGCCACCACCCTTTGTATGGGTCTTTATACCTACCTATTCTGTTGAGTCTGTTGTCTCCCCAGTATGTTCATATGTCCTAGTCTAATAATAATAATAATATAATAATACAGGACCTCTTTAGGGGGTCTTTAATCGGCATGCAACGAACTGGACATGCAATTGGAGCGGCACACACACACACACACGGGATACACACATACACACACACATGCATTGTCTTTTTCTCAGTCGCCGATGCGATAGAGTCTCTGCGCCTAACCCATCCCGTCGTCCTTCCCCTCCATGGGCAGCCGGGAGCAGATAGGGCGACGTCGACGTGAGCCGCCCCCCGGGGACCAATCCAAGTGCTCCTGTCCGTCTTCGTCAAGGACGCCACAGAGTTAGCGATCTCTTGTTGTGCATGTTTTTCCATTGGGTTTATCTTATCGGGGGGGAAACCCTTGCGAGCACGGGGAGAACATGCAAACTCCACACAGAAAGGCCTGAGAGATACCCCACCTGGGTACCTGGGTACCTGGCATCATGGAAACCTGGTCCCCAAGCGGGAATCGAACCCTGGACCTTCTTGCTGTGAGGCGACAGTGTTAACCACTACACCACGTGCTGCTTATCCTTAGCCCTGTGTTCCCAGTGTTGTATTGATATTCCTGTGTCCTAGCCTGTCACCCCCAGCTGTTTCTCATCAGAATTAGTGTCTGTATATATATGTGCCGCCCACCTGTTAACAGTGTTGCGCCATTGTTCTGTTTACCCTGTATTCCCAGTCTCTCTCTATTCTGTCGTGCTCCCCGTTGATCCTGCCGTGTACCCTGTCGCTTTGCCTGCCGTTCGCGGAATTCCCCCTTGTTCATTCTGTTTGTGAGTTTATTCTAGTGTTCTTGTTTTTCGAGTCTCAGTCCGTTTCTAGCCTGTTTAAGTTTCCCCTCCGAGCCAGCCCGGCTGCGCTTTTTATGTTCCGTGCTTCGTTCCTGTATCATTGTTTCCTGCTGCTCAGTAAAAGCCTGTTTATCTGCAACTTCGACTCATGCTCGTCTCTCTCTCACCCATCATTGTCCTGCGCTTGAATCCTACCCACTTTTCCTAAACACCTCATTACAACACTTGGTCAGTCGTCCCTACGACCACAATTGGCAGTGTTCGCGGGTGGGAAGCCAGTGGGGGTATGAGTCCTGGTTGTTGCAATAGTGACTCCTACTGGACTGCTGGTCCTGTTCAGCAGGGAGGGGATCTGGGGGAGGTAGCGTGAACTTCCACACGCACGTTACTCTCTCCCGGTGAAACTCCTAAGTGTCAGGTGAAAAGAGGCGACTGGCGACTCCACACATATCGGACCGACAGTAAGGCAGCATGTGGTAGTCTACACCCTCCCCAGACCGACAGTAGAGCCGCATGTGGTAGTCTATACCCTTCCCAGACCGACAGTAGGGCAGCATGTTGTAGTCTACACCCTCCCCAGAATGACAGTAGGGCAGCATGAGGTAGTCTAGTACACACCCTTCCCAGACCGACAGTAGGGCAGCATGTGGTAGTCTACACCCTCCCCAGAATGACAGTAGGGCAGCATGAGGTAGTGTAGTCTACACCCTTCCCAGACCAACAGTAGGTCAGCACGTGGTAGACTACACCCTTTCCAAACCCACAGTAGGGCAGCATGTGGTTGTGGTAGTCTACACCCTCCCCAGACAGACAGTAGGACAGCACGGCAACCAGGAAGGGAATTCACATAACAACTAGAATTGGTCGATGGGAGAAAAGGGAGAAAAGCTTTAAAGGTTCAATGGGTGTGAGGTTTCCACCCCCCTGGAAGCAGCTGTACGAGAGTCCGTCTCTATCATCCTCTCTCCCCTCGTGCCCCGGCCAGTCACACTTAATGAGCTTTATCTAAAAGCTGGACAGAGGAACAGGTCCCCCTGGGCTCCTTGGTAAAGATCAATGGAGCCATACTGTTACTCTGACACCGTTCAGATTACACAGGGAGCCAGACTGGCACTAGGGTTGCCGTGGCGATGTGAAATTTCCCATGATTAATAAACTTGTGTCAACGCCGCTATTACCGCTGACACTGGACATTTTACAAAACAACACTCAATATCTGTAGAGGGATCACTTTGATCTTTAACGTTACGCTGCTACATTGATCCGCTGTATCTGTCTGTCTACCTCTGTTTTTAATTAATCTTCAATGATCCATTTGTTGAACAGACGTTAGGTTCTAATTGAACCTCTTAACCTCTTAAGCCCGAGCGGTCCGGGACCGGTACGAGATTGATATCACCATAAATCCATCTCTACAGAATGTATGAATTAATGTTGCATTTTGTTTTCAAATGTAGCCAAGAGTAAAGACCCTAACCCAGTCAAAACAGCAGTCAAAGTGTATATGTTCAGCACTACGTTTTTTTTACCAATGATTTTAACTGTTATTATAGTGAAATATGAGTTTATAGAAATCTCAGTGCATCGGGTCGGAAAAAGGCGATTATAGACGTGAGTATTTGGCGCAACCGAACTTGAGAAATATTCTCCTTTGGTTCATTACAATTTACTCAAGCCTAGTAACAGACACAATATTTCTGACACTGGGAATACATTCATTCATCCATAGATGTCCTTGATACCAAGAACATGCAACTGGACCTTGTAGAAGTGGAGCCATCTTCCATTTACTTATTTATTTTTAGGCAGATTTTCTGAAAATATGGCTAGGGTTTAAGAGGTTAAGCCTGATCGGCCAGGTATGAGATTTATTTCACGTCATAAATAGATCAATACAGTCCATATTAAGTAATGTTGCATTTCTTTTTCAAATGTAGCCAAGAGTAAAGATCCTAACCCTATCAAAACAGCAGTCAAGGTGTATATTTTCAGCACTACGTTTGTTTACCAATGACTTGAATTGATTGTTATTAGCGAAATATGAGCTTATATAAATGTATGCGCATTGCACCAGAAAACTGACAATTTAGACATGAGAAGAAGAAGCACTCATGAAATCATTGTAGTCCTAAGAAAGAGGAGACCCAGGGATTCCGATGGACGTAGATATTTCATAAAACTACACTACCCAGCTCACACCAGCCACTGACAATGGAAGTCCAACCATTTTTCACATAATTTTTCTGACATGATTTTCGTGATTATATCTCACGGTTCGAACAAACCTGAATGTTATTGCCATAAAATACAATGTATATTGTTTCCTTACCTTTCTGTGAACGTCTACAAAAAAAACGTGTCACAATCTGGTCAAAAGTGGCGGAGCTATAGACATACAAAAGTAACTGTAGATTTCATTCACGGTATTTGCTGCCCTGTAACGGCTGCCTGGTGGTATTAAATCCAGATTTAACTCTGCCATTGGATAAAGGAGATCCCGATCCATAGATGTTGTGAGGTTTCTGTCCTTGCTCACTCACTCGTTCTGTTCCTTTAAACCACCTCGCTCTGTTTTCATTTGTTTCTGTTAATCATTCATTTCCCCCATTCACACGCTTCTTCCCAGTGACGTCGTCAGAGACGTCGTTGATTGGTTCTCTCCCGTCCGCACGCTTTTCAATCACATTCCCCAGCTGTCACTGCTTGTCAATCAATCAATCCCGTATTATTTATACCCCGTTTCTCCACTCTAGTTTTGTTGGATCGTTTTGATATTTCTCTGTTTGCATTCTCCGTTCCTGCTGCTGCTGCTGTTTGCTCTCTGTGCTTTTCCTCCAGGATTTTCCAAGAAGCCTTCCTCTTGGACACCTTTTCCCCGTGGCGACGCGCTCGCTCCGCTGCTGTTCCAGCACTCATTACGCACTTCGTCTGGGTGAGTTTTTTACTGACTGTCTTGATCAAATTCCGTTTTCGTGTGTTTCTATAACACTGAAGATTACCACCTTTTTTATCAGACAGTCACTCACCCAGCGATCGCCTTTTTGTTGTTCTCACTTGGATAATATTTTTGGGACTTTACATCTCCCACTGTGTGTTGTTCACACAGAAGATATTATTCACATTGGATTGTTTTTTGGACTTCACTCTCAGTGTCTATTTTTGCACCGAAGATATTCACTTGGGATTGTGTTTTGGAACAGTGCTCACTGTGTGTATTTACACGAAGATATTCACTTGGGATTGTGTTGTGGAACTTTGCTCACTGTGTGTATTTACACGAAGATTAGTTCACTTGGATAACTTTTGTATTTGGGTACAAGTCACCTCTCCTGTTCTCCTGCTCGTTCCACCTGCACCCTTGTTGACTCGCTCCCTCTCTCTCTCTCTCGGTCCCGCAACACTTCGGAGATTCTGCCGAGAGAAGTCTGCAGAGCGGCTCAGACGTCAGCATCTGCTACCCCCTACTACCACCACGGGAGAAGCTGCAGAGCAGCAGAACATTTTCCCCCTAGCTTGTGTACCTGTCTTGTTTGACTTGCCTATTCTGTGCTCATTAATTAGTCTCAATAAACAAGCCCTTGTTTTTGGCAACTCTGAATTCCTACTCTCTTGTGTCGTGCGTTTGGGGTCGGTGTCAAACCATAACAGATGTATGACTTGGCCATAATAAGGTAATTTATATAGGCCTGATATTCTATATTCATATTTCAAATTGAATGTGTCCAGATGGAAAAATTCAGTACTGTATCTACAAAAAACCCTGTAAATCATCTGCCATTGTTAATTTGCTTATATGTTTTGTACACTTGATCTCAAGAAGGTGCTGAAAGAGCTCAGTGGCAATTTTCCACTTCTGGTCAATGTTAGCATGGTGTTATTCACCATCGAAGATGGAAACATAATAACTATATATTAATAATTTATATTCTCCTTTGGTCAGGGTTAGGGTTAAAAAATTACAATTTACTCAAGCATAGTAACAGACACACTATTTCTGACACTGGGAATACATTTCCTGAGGTCCATAGATGTCCCTAGATACCAAGAACATGCAAATGTGCCTTGTAGAAGTGCAGCAATCCTCCATTTACCAACGGACAGTAATACCTTCTGTCAAATCTGTCTACCCATTCATACTGTACGTGACGGATCAATGTACAGCTGCAGCCTTAATTAGGCTGTCACACAAACATACTGTTGCTGGTCTGGACCGGTCCTCTGAGCTGCTGCAGAGTTTAAATCCAAAAGAAAATCCCCGCTATTGTTGTGTAACCTGTCGTGTTGTCTCTAGAGCATTCTTTCTCTCCTTCATGTGAAGTTAAATCTACTCTAAAAGTGAAAGTGAAACATAAGCTACTGCGACTAAGTGAAATGGTGTGTAATAGTGTAATCGTTTAATACATTATTCCTATTAAACTATTACATAAAGAAATAAAATATATATATGTTACTACTACACACAGGAAATGCCCTGTTACAATAGACTAACTATGGCCCATCCATCATGAATATTAGACCTGTGTATCATTAATAATTATGCTGATAGTTGGGCATACTTTACTGCCTACTGTATAATATGGATGGGCATAGTTTACTGCCTACTGTATAATATGGATGGGCATAATTTACTAAGTATTTTACAGAGTAGAGTTTTTTTTACTTGATGAATGTGGGCACTGATTAAGAAGAATTAACTAAATGGGTTTTGTTTCTCACTGGTGGGGGGGGGGCAAGTCATGTAGTTGTTGGAGCCTGAACATAGAGTAACAAGACACATATGATAAATAAAGCTGCATACAAACAGCCATAAACACAGAGAGACAGATACACATTATCGGCTGAATACACACTTCCATGCGTGGCACATACACCTGAAGATTTGCCAACTTTCACATACACCCATTTTTCCCGTGGGGACCGAGTCCTGGTCCCCACGGGCACGAGCATTGCAATCAATAGAAAACAGCTTGCTGATATGCCTGGTGCTATTTTTTTTTAGAAAAAAAAAAGGTCCCCTGGAAGTAAATTTTCAAGACTTTGTGTGTGCCCTTGTGGTTACACACGGTATTGCGGTGTGTGAGTTTGCTTGGCGGGGTCCGGTTCCTGAATCTGTGTGTGTGTGTGCCCTTGTGGTTACACACAGTATTGCATGTGTGCGCTCTTGTGGTTACACACGGTATTGCAGTGTGTGTGTGTAAGTGTGTAACATTTGGTCATTTGTGCACATAGTACCACTATAAAAACAATAGTCCTCATTTCATTGGACTGTAAATTGAATTACTGTATTCAAAGGATTGAAAATGTTATTAACAGATTGCACATTACACACTGGTGCTGTAGAGACATCACATTACACACTGTGTAGTGCTGTAGACATTGATTGATTGATTGATTGATTGATTGATTGATTGATTGATTGATTGATTGATTGATTGATTGATTGATTGATTGATTGATTGATTGATTGATTGATTGTACATTTTATTAACAGATTGCAAAATGGGTACAATACAGTACGGCTCAATACACACAATTGTTAAGGGGGTGCAGACCAGAGAAAGACTTTCGTCTTGTTTACATCAGGGTCCCCCATTTTCAATTCATCATAACATACATTACATACATGACATACAGATAGACAGTACTGTTACATCCAGACATGTATGACATACCAGATCTACAAATATACAGTACAGTACTGTTTAAGAGTACAATGCCTGTCATATATTGTAGACCCTGGCGTTGGAAACTCTGATTAATAGACAGTTTCTAAGAAGAGAGTACTGTTACATTATATACATTTGAGAGTATATACATTTGAGGGGGAAGAAACTGTACATTGGAGGAGGTTGGGTAGGTGGGGTGGGGGGGGGGGTGAGTAGGTGGGGTGGGAGACGGGGACTCTGTCTGTAAATAAACAGTACTGTATATTTGTATATCTTGTATGTCATAAATGTTATGATTTGACTGCCTCTTTGAACTGCTCAGGCAAGCGATACCGGAGTCTCAGGGAAAGCACAGAGATACTCAGAAGGAGCTTCTATCCCCAGGCCATCAGGATGCTCAACGACAATAACACTATGTAACAAACCATCAAATACACTCACAGCACACACATCCACACGTACACACTCACTTTAAATAAACAACTCACTGTAGCACCCACTTTAGACACTTTAACACACTTTATATTTATTGGTAAAGAGATTTGCACTACAACTGATACGTCATTGCACCTTACCCTAAGTTGTACCTCATCCCACTTCTGCATTGTACTGTATATTGTATTGTAACTCAGTAACTTTTTCTCTACTCTGCATTGTATATTGTATATATCATGCATATTGAACACTTTTGTTTACACTTTCTATTTTATACTTATTTTATACTTATCTATTTTTATCTAGCACACTCTCAGGAGCAAAACAGAAAGAAGCATTTCATATAAAAGTATTCTGTATTTTTGTATGACAACTAATAAAGAAACTTGATTCATTGAAAATGGGGGACCCTGATGTAAACAAGTCTTTCTCTGGTTTGCATCCCCTTAACAATTGTGTGTATTGAGCCGTACTGTATTGTACCCATTCTGAAATCTGTTAAATAAAATGTTCAATCAATCAATCAAACCATACAAGCTAGCTGTCTAGTTAGCTTGCATTAGCTCACTCTAATTAGCTCGCTAGCTAGATTGCTAGTTAGTATGATAAGCCAAAAGCTTATCATAAAAAAACACATATATTGACTGAATCATTGATCCAAGTCATAACTGGTAGCTAGCTAATGCGATCTAGCTTGCTAGCATGAGCTATCTTACTAACTACATAGTTAGCACAAGCTAGCTTGCTAACTAGCTAGCGCAAGCTAGCTTGCTAAACAGGAAGCTGACTTGCTAACTAGCTAGCGCGAGCTAGCTTGCTAAATGGGTACAATACAGTACGGCTCAATACACACAATTGTTAAGGGGATGCAGACCAGAGAAAGACTTTCGTCTTGTTTACATCAGGGTCCCCCATTTTCAATTCATCATAACATACATTACATACATGACATACAGATAGACAGTACTGTTACATCCAGACATTTATGACATACCAGATCTACACATATACAGTACAGTACTGTTTAAGAGTACAATGCCTGTCATATATTGTAGACCCTGGCGTTGGAAACTCTGATTAATAGACTGTTTCTAAGAAGAGAGTACTGTTACATTATATACATTTGAGAGTATATACATTTGAGGGGGAAGAAACTGTACAACTGTACAAACAAAACTGTACATTGGAATATTGACAAGACCATACTTGGTAATTTACTGTACATTGGAGGGGGTTGTGTTAGGACAATTACAGGGGCCAGTTTAGAATTGCAGTCTCCCGGATCTATTGTACATTCAAAGTAAAGCTGTAGCAGCCAATCTACGATGAATTGAAAATGGGGGACCCTGATGTAAACAAGACGAAAGTCTTTCTCTGGTCTGCATCCCCTTAACAATTGTATGTATTGAGCTGTACTGTACTGTACCCATTCTGCAATCTGTTAATAAAGTTTTCATTCATTCATTCATTCATTCATTCATTCATTCATTCATTCATTCATTCATCAACTATAGATGTAGGCAAAGAAGTTTATGCCTGTCTTTTTTTTACTGTTGTGAAGCACTTTGAACTGCAATTTCTGTATGAAAAGTGCTATACAAATAAAATTATTATTATTATATTATTATATTAATATGTATTAATATGTAATATGTACCTACACAAATAATTTGTTTTGTCCATTGAGCAAATTAACTGTACGTTATCTCTCCAAACAAACAAGCACACGTCGTCAAGAACATGTCCTGAGTTTTGCCCAAGCCCAGAGCTGCTTAAAAATATACTGAATTCTGTGGACCCCATGTTTACCAACGCTCTAACCGCATTCGCCCATCCCCCACCCAGGTGCAATTCACACACACCGGTCCCCATCATGGCTATTCCCATCCCCCCACTTAGCTTCACCTCGAGGGAGTCGAGGCTGCAGTAACCTCGTTCCCAGCTTTATCGTGAGAGACTGTGTAGTGCTGTAGACATTGATTGATTGATTGATTGATTGATTGATTGATTGATTGATTGATTGATTGATTGTACATTTTATTAACAGATTGCAAAATGGGTACAATACAGTACGGCTCAATACACACAATTGTTAAGGGGGTGCAGACCAGAGAAAGACTTTCGTCTTGTTTACATCAGGGTCCCCCATTTTCAATTCATCATAACATACATTACATACATGACATACAGATAGACAGTACTGTTACATCCAGACATGTATGACATACCAGATCTACAAATATACAGTACAGTACTGTTTAAGAGTACAATGCCTGTCATATATTGTAGACCCTGGCGTTGGAAACTCTGATTAATAGACAGTTTCTAAGAAGAGAGTACTGTTACATTATATACATTTGAGAGTATATACATTTGAGGGGGAAGAAACTGTACATTGGAGGAGGTTGGGTAGGTGGGGTGGGGGGGGGTGGGGGGTGAGTAGGTGGGGTGGGAGACGGGGACTCTGTCTGTAAATAAACAGTACTGTATATTTGTATATCTTGTATGTCATAAATGTTATGATTTGACTGCCTCTTTGAACTGCTCAGGCAAGCGATACCGGAGTCTCAGGGAAAGCACAGAGATACTCAGAAGGAGCTTCTATCCCCAGGCCATCAGGATGCTCAACGACAATAACACTATGTAACAAACCATCAAATACACTCACAGCACACACATCCACACGTACACACTCACTTTAAATAAACAACTCACTGTAGCACCCACTTTAGACACTTTAACACACTTTATATTTATTGGTAAAGAGATTTGCACTACAACTGATACGTCATTGCACCTTACCCTAAGTTGTACCTCATCCCACTTCTGCATTGTACTGTATATTGTATTGTAACTCAGTAACTTTTTCTCTACTCTGCATTGTATATTGTATATATCATGCATATTGAACACTTTTGTTTACACTTTCTATTTTATACTTATTTTATACTTATCTATTTTTATCTAGCACACTCTCAGGAGCAAAACAGAAAGAAGCATTTCATATAAAAGTATTCTGTATTTTTGTATGACAACTAATAAAGAAACTTGATTCATTGAAAATGGGGGACCCTGATGTAAACAAGTCTTTCTCTGGTTTGCATCCCCTTAACAATTGTGTGTATTGAGCCGTACTGTATTGTACCCATTCTGAAATCTGTTAAATAAAATGTTCAATCAATCAATCAAACCATACAAGCTAGCTGTCTAGTTAGCTTGCATTAGCTCACTCTAATTAGCTCGCTAGCTAGATTGCTAGTTAGTATGATAAGCCAAAAGCGTATCATAAAAAAACACATATATTGACTGAATCATTGATCCAAGTCATAACTGGTAGCTAGCTAATGCGATCTAGCTTGCTAGCATGAGCTATCTTACTAACTACATAGTTAGCACAAGCTAGCTTGCTAACTAGCTAGCGCAAGCTAGCTTGCTAAACAGGAAGCTGACTTGCTAACTAGCTAGCGCGAGCTAGCTTGCTAAATGGGTACAATACAGTACGGCTCAATACACACAATTGTTAAGGGGATGCAGACCAGAGAAAGACTTTCGTCTTGTTTACATCAGGGTTCCCCATTTTCAATTCATCATAACATACATTACATACATGACATACAGATAGACAGTACTGTTACATCCAGACATTTATGACATACCAGATCTACACTGTTTAAGAGTACAATGCCTGTCATATATTGTAGACCCTGGCGTTGGAAACTCTGATTAATAGACTGTTTCTAAGAAGAGAGTACTGTTACATTATATACATTTGAGAGTATATACATTTGAGGGGGAAGAAACTGTACAACTGTACAAACAAAACTGTACATTGGAATATTGACAAGACCATACTTGGTAATGTACTGTACATTGGAGGGGGTTGTGTTAGGACAATTACAGGGGCCAGTTTAGAATTGCAGTCTCCCGGATCTATTGTACATTCAAAGTAAAGCTGTAGCAGCCAATCTACGATGAATTGAAAATGGGGGACCCTGATGTAAACAAGACGAAAGTCTTTCTCTGGTCTGCATCCCCTTAACAATTGTATGTATTGAGCTGTACTGTACTGTACCCATTCTGCAATCTGTTAATAAAGTTTTCATTCATTCATTCATTCATTCATTCATTCATTCATTCATTCATTCATTCATTCATTCATCAACTATAGATGTAGGCAAAGAAGTTTATGCCTGTATTTTTTTTACTGTTGTGAAGCACTTTGAACTGCAATTTCTGTATGAAAAGTGCTATACAAATAAAATTATTATTATTATATTATTATATTAATATGTATTAATATGTAATATGTACCTACACAAATAATTTGTTTTGTCCATTGAGCAAATTAACTGTACGTTATCTCTCCAAACAAACAAGCACACGTCGTCAAGAACATGTCCTGAGTTTTGCCCAAGCCCAGAGCTGCTTAAAAATATACTGAATTCTGTGGACCCCATGTTTACCAACGCTCTAACCGCATTCGCCCATCCCCCACCCAGGTGCAATTCACACACACCGGTCCCCATCATGGCTATTCCCATCCCCCCACTTAGCTTCACCTCGAGGGAGTCGAGGCTGCAGTAACCTCGTTCCCAGCTTTATCGTGAGAAGGTGCTGTGAGCAGGTACTTTCAGTTCAGACTGGACTGAGAGGGCAGTAGCATGTACTCACAGAGACCAATATATGAAGATACATTATTGCTAAGGAATGCTAAGACAAGGTAAGCCAATTAAAAAAAAGCGAAATATGTTGGGCCAGTATATTGGTTGAATTGATTGGTTCATGACTTCATGGTTAAACAACGATTAGCATGCTAAGCTAGTTTCTGTTTAGACTATACTGAATTCGGCCGAATACGTTAGTCATAACTGGTAGCTAGCTAATGCGATCTAGCTTGCTAGCATGAGCTATCTTACTAACTACATAGTTAGCACAAGCTAGCTTGCGCAAGCTAGCTTGCTAAATAGGAAGCTGACTTGCTAACTAGCTAGCGCGAGCTAGCTTGCTAAACAGGAAGCTAACTTGCAAACTAGGTTGCAAGCTAGCGACACAGCTATAACTTGTATGGTAGTAATACATAATGGTAGTAAGACTAGATTACAGTAATAGCTTGCTAGATATACTGTTCAGGCTAAAGGATCATGCTAATCTGGCCAAAGGAACTAGCTATTTGCTAGACATCACAAGCTATAGCTCTATGCAGTAACTAACTATACAAGCACATCAAGTCCTTTCAGACTATAGAAACCCTAACTCTAACCCTAACCCTAGGGTGAAAGGTGTAATACATTTATGCAGTTTGCTCAGTGGTGGCCAAAATTATTAGAACACTTGGCATATTTAAGAGTTTTCAGTTGTTGTTGTTGTTGTTCTTCAATTGACCATTAAAATAGTATCACTGTTAGCTAGCCAAATTCGTTAGCTGATGTTAGCTTCTGCAGGGCAGTATCACTGGCAGTGTTAGGTATCCTAGCTAGCTAACTGTAAAGGACAGGAACAGTCAATTATCATGTTTTTGTTTCATTTTGTGAAAAATGCACTTTGTAATATATTTGCTTTTCAAAAGCTCATAAACACTGTTGGTGACTTGAGCATAATTATTAACTTAGCTACTGTAGCTGTTCTTGTCATTTTAAGCTATCATGAATGCAATGCTTTTTACTATAATTATATAATTTTCTTATCTCTCCTAGGGTCATTATTGAAGTATTTTGGCACCCCACCTCCTGCCTATAATGTGCAAGAGGATATACCAGCCCAGGTGGATATTGACCAAGCTCAGGAGGACACACTAGTCAAGGTACATGATCCCTTTCAAAGTGCTCATATTCATAACTGTTCTTAAAGTCTTACATTTAATAATCACAATTTTGGGCCTTAAAAAGTCAGTCTTAAATGGTATCTTTGATTAGGAAATGACTTCTATGTTGCGATAACTTCTCTCTATCATGTTTAAATGTGTTTGGGGGGGAAATGTCGGGGCTGCCTGAATACTTTAGACAACAAATGTTTGTTTCCGCGTCTCTGATTGGCCAGGTCATTTCTGGTCATGTGACATGTACGCCCAATCGTGGGACCGTAAGTTTCTACACTGGTTAAGCTCAGGTGCTCTTTCGGAGTTGGTTAAGGTTAGAGTTTGTCTTAGACTTAGAGCATGGCGATAGAACACCTGCCCTTCTTTCGACGGTTAAGCTTAGCCACTCTTTCGAAGTTGGTTAAGGTTAGAGTTTGTCTTAGAGCATGGCGATAGAACGCCAGGTAGTTTGCAGGCTGTTAGACCCGGAAATAGGCGCAGAACTTGCTGTCCCACGATTGGCGCACATGTCACATGACCTGGCCAATCAGAGCGCAAAACTTGCATGCGGAAACAAACATTTGTTGTTGAAAGTATTCACCCGTCCAGGCTGCAGAGTAACAGCCTATCAGGCCAATACATATGGAATTACTTCTTAGTCATTTTCCTTAATAGTTCTTTAGATATTTATTAGATTCCATTGAAAGGGGTCTTAAAAAGGTCTTAAAAATTCTTAAATGTAACCTGTTGAAACTTGCAGGAACCCTGTCCGTTACCTTCAGTGAGACCATAACACCTGCCCATCATGAAGATGACGTGTCACCCACCTCTACAAGCAGCAGTATCACCATCACCTCTAAAGGTTTGACCTCACAAGACCCTGCACTATGGCCAAGTGTCATAGGCCATACCCAACAATGTTGTAATAAACGTTGTTATTTTGCTACCTTTACGATTAATTGCGAATATTTTCATCTTGAGCTATAGATTGTGGATAAATACGCACAGAAAGGTACACCATGCCAACGTTAATGCTTTATTTATCTAAAACGAGACTATTTAGAAATGGTAAATGGGGAAATACATTGCATTCCACAGAGGGTGGAACAGGAAAAAAACGAAAATGACGTAACCACTACACCTCCCTATACAGGTCAAAGATAGTTTCCTCCCCAAAATACAGCGAACATGGCTTCTGTATTCGGTTAGCACAGACTCAGTCTTCTGTTTGATATTATAAAAAAAAAAATTATGAATAAATGCCTTGTAGTTAAAAAAAAGCTTGAATTTCTGACTTCTTTATTACATTTCTTTTTTTTATCTCTCCCGTCCTCCCCAATTTTTTAACTAACCAGCCACCACTGACACACAGTGGGGGATGTTTTAAAAAAATAATTGTCTACTGTCTAACTGTATCCATGCATGTTTGACTGTGCCTGCAGGTGAGAACTCATCAAGAAGGTGTCTCAAGTGTACCTACACAATCTACAGATGGACGACAGCACAGTCTGCAGCACGTGAGCCCACAAAGGCAGCATTTATTGACCCAGAGACCTCAGACAGCCACAGCCGGTCCACGTCTGAGAGCCCAATAGCAGAGGCCACTGGAGGCCAGAGCAATCATGATCGTTCACCAGGTCAGAGCCGGTATCAAAGAGTCAATTATAGGCACAACTCCCAATATTATACGTGTACAAACACTGTGGGCTAGATCCACAAAGAATGGATTGCATGGTGCTAATTGCACCATTACTTACAATTCATCATGAATTGAAAATGGGGGACCCTGATGTAAACAAGACGAAAGTCTTTCTCTGGTCTGCATCCCCTTAACAATTGTGTGTATTTAGCCGTACTGTACTTCTCTGGATCATGTTTAAATGTGTTTGGGGGGGAAATGTACAGGCTGCAAAGTAAGCAGTATGGTAATAGCGAATACATGGAATTACTTCTTAGTAATTGTCCTTAATAGTTCTTTGCTGGTATGGCAACATATTAGATTATATTGAAAGTGGTCTTAAAAGGTCTTAAATGTAACCTGTTGAAACTTGCAGGAACCCTGTCCGTCAACATCCACCTTCAGTGAGACCATAACACCTGCCCATCATGAAGATGACGTGTCGCCCACCTCTACAAGCAGCAGTATCACCTCCACCACCACCACTAAAGGTTTGACCTCACAAGACCCTGCACTATGGCCAAGTAGGCCATACCCAACAATGTGGTATCAAGGGGACCAATACAGGTCAAAGATATTGTTTTTCCCCAAAATCCAGTGAACATGGCTTCTGTATTCGGTGTAGTCAGTCTTCTGTTTGATATTATAAAAAAAATATATATGATGAATAAATGCCTTATAGTTAAAGAAAGCTTGAATTTCGGACTTCTTTATTACTTTTAATCTCTCCCGTCCTCCCCAATTTTTTAACGCACCAGCCACCAATGACACACACATTGTGGGATGTTTTAAAAATAAAATGTTTGCTTCACCAAAAAATTTGGTCAGCAGCCGCCACTGCACATCACATTTACCATTTACCATATAGTCCCTTTTGAGCCATGTCTTCAGGCTGGACTTGAATCTAACAGCATTGACTTACGATTTTCAGGTCACTGGGCAGACAGCTGCAGAATACAAAAATTACTCCTTCCCCATACAACTCCTGTATCTGACTGGCACAACCAAGATATTTCACAGATGTTTTGTCGGTGAGAACAGTATCTCCTATTCTAATGTTAAAACCTGGTGATTTTCTGAGCCTGACCTTTGACCCAAATAGGATGGACTCAGTCTTCCCCACATGGAGGGACAGCTTGTTGTAGCCTAGCCAGTCACTAACCATCTCTAGTTCTGCACTCAATATCTGCTCAACCACTTGTTTGTCTTTATGAGACACTAGTAAGACCTCGGTTTACTGTATTACATGGTCAACAATTGTGGTTATAATTTCATTTGAGACAGATGTTCTTCTGCCTCCTTGGCCACGACCCCGTCCATGACCCTGTCCTTCGTTGTGCAACCTCAGCTGCACCAACTTGCTCCATGTTGCTCCTTTCTTCAGGTTTATAAGCAGCTTTTTATGTAGTGGTGAAGATATTATCAATTGTATTGCAATGCTACTCACCTGGGCAAGGCTGTTGAAGGTAATGAGACATTAGTACAAACACCTGTTGGAATTGATTTAGTGATCTGCCTGTGTAGCAATAAGCAATTGAACATTGATGTAGTATTAGGTGGCTGTATTCTGAGACTGGAGCATATGATTTAGAGTGTTGCACTTTGTATTAACAGTTTTGCACTTGATATGTAAGCATAGCATTTAGTATCTTAGAGTATGCATTTTTAAAGTCAGTTTAGCAATTAGCATTTTGAGTTTTGCACATTGAAACTCTGATGTGCAAAATGCGTCAAAGCAGTCGTAAAAAACTGTAACAAGAGCCCCAAACAATGGAAGGTAGTGTATTGTTTTGAATTGATTGTATGTTATGTGCAGTGCCTAACAGTGGTGTTGATAGTATGCCAATGAACATAACAGAGATCATTTTGTTTGGCCCCCCCTCTTCCACCCAAACACTCTCCAACAGCCTAGGACAACTCTCCACCCACCTCAAACCCCACGTCAAGAGCCTGGGTGTAATCTTTGATCTTCAAGGCACTATCGGGTGCAGTACCCCTATACATCACCGAGCTCATCACCCCCTACGTAGCACCCAGGTCACTAAGATCCTCCAACCAGGCTCGGCTGCCCCCCCCCCCGCACCAGACTAGAAAAGAGAGGTGATCGCTCCTTCAAGGCCGTAGCCCTCAAACTATGGAACCAGCTTCCCCTGGAGATTCGATCTGCCCCTACGCTGGAGACATTTAAGGCCCGTTTAAAAACCCACTTTTATTCCCTAGCCTTCGATTAATCCTGATTCTCGGATACCCTAACCCACACACTCCCATGCAATTTTATCCTGGCCCCTCCCTCTTGTATCTCTTCTTGTGCTCCTCTGTCCCCGGTGTGCTATACTGTACTTTGTGCTCCCCTATCCGCTTGTCCTTTTGTACTGTCCTGTCCTGTTGTGCCTTTTTATATTTGTGTATTTTATAGGACATTGATTTTATGCTTTGACTGTACTGTACAGCACTTTGGTTGGCTCTCGAGCTTTTAAATGTGCTCTATAAATAAATTACTTGACTTGACTATAACCTGTATACAGCCTGATGGGATCCAGCCTTTCTAAAGGGTCTAGAGACATGATTTTAACTGCTAAAATCATTATATTTGTTTGTTAACACACACAAAAAAGAAACATGAAATCCCTCCCCCCCATGGGGACCGGTCCCCATGGGGGGAGGGATTTCAGGTTTCTTTTTTTTTTAAGAGTTGGGAAAATGTCAAGTGGTTTTTGTGTTAACAAAAAATTCAAATGATTTTAGCAGTTAAAATCATGTCTCTAGACCCTTTAGAAAGGCTGGATCCCATCAGGCTGTATACAGTCATGTGGTCCCCATGAGGTAGTATAAACCAGTAGATATCAGATTTTTTTTTTTTTTGGAGAGTTTTGAAAATGTCAAGTGGTTTTTGTGTTAACAAAAAAATATAATGATTTTAGCAGTTAAAATCATGTCTCTAGACCCTTTAGAAAGGCTGGATCCCATCAGGCTGTATACAGTCATTGGTCCTCACGATGTAGCATAAACCCGTATAGGTGTGTGTGTGTGTGTGTGTGGGGGGGGTGTGTGTGTGTGTGTGTGTGTGTGTGTGTGTGTGTGTGTGTGTGTGTGTGTGTGTGTGTGTGTGTGTGTGTAGGTTGGCCTGAGGCTCACTGCTGTCTGCTCTCAGTGGGGAAGCTTGAGATATAACTGACAAGCACACACACACACAGACCCACACACACACACACAGACCCATACACACACACACAAGAATAACTTCAAGCTGTCTCCCACACAAACGCACACACGCACACACGGACACACGGACACACGCACACACGCACACACACACACACGCACACACACACACGCACACACGCACACACGCACACACGCACACACACACACACACACACAGACACACACACACACACACACACACACACACACACACACACACACACACACACACACACACACACACACACACACACACACACACACACACACACCTCCATGCTGTCTCCCACCAACTGTGAGAGAGGCAGGCTCATTTGCCCACCCAGTGGATAGTCCATCACTTGAGAGGCAACTAGCGCCTCAGAGCCTTCAGATTGACACATACACGCACGCACGCGCACGCACGCGCACACACGCGCACACACACACACACACACACGCACACGCACATGCACCCGCACACGCACGCATACACATCTGTCAGCTCTGCAATCAGTGCCGATGATTTTTTCCCTCTTTGCTATGTGACAATGAACTAGGATTGAACTGGGAGAAGTTTAATTCCACACACACAAACACACGTGCAAACGCACACGCACGCACACACACACGGATCTCACCATGTGCGTCTCGGTAATAGGCATGTGTGACGCTGCGGAAACGCTCCTGCCCCGCTGTGTCCCAAATCTGAGGAGGAAGAACACCATCATCACCATCACCATCATCATCATCATCACCATCATCACCAGTCATGTACTGTATGATTATTCTACTAATGGAGGCAGCACAATGTGCCCTCAAACTAGTATTACAAAATGTATTTAACCATAATGTCAATCGCCATCAACGCTGGAGACGCTGGGTTCGAATCCAGCTCTCGGCGTTGCTATTAGCTTGGCTGGTCGTTCATACTAACACAATTGGCAGTGTTAGGGGTGGGAAAGCTGATGGGTGGGTCCTGGGCGTTGTGGACAGCGACCCCTACAGTTCGGTCGGGGCACCTGCACAGTGAGGGTAGGATCTGGAGGGAGGTAGTGTGACCTTCCACACTCTCCCGGTGAGAATCTGCGCTGCCAGGCTGGCTGCCGGCTGGCTGCACATGTGTCGGAGGAAAGCATGTGACAGTCTCCGGCCTCCCGGACCAACAGTAGGGGGGAGTGCGCAACAACCAGGAAGGGGGTTGGGAATTGGCATAACGACTAACAGTGGGATGGGTGAAAAATCGGAAAAAGGAGGAGGGAAAAAGATAAAAAAAAAAAAAAAACATAATGTCAATTACAGTAACGCATTACTAAAAAAAAAAGGTGGACCAAACAGGGTAGGTGTGAACGTGCCCTTACAGTCTATAATGTTGTGTACTTTAGACCTGGGGGGATTCACATGATCATTTTAAGACCTGCCTCAGTTCCGGACACATTCTATATTTTTTACTTATAACTTTACATGTTTAGAAAACAATAATTCCCTGCTAAACTAGTTCTTATTTATTCAACATTAAAACAAAAAAAATCACTGACTTTTTATTTCAAATATTGTATGCTCACACAAAGGTAATGTATGACTGTGACTTTACACTGCCCCAGAAATAAAGACTAGGTTCCCCTGAATCATAAAAGGTATAACATGTGATACTGACTGAGAATAAGCTCAGAATTGGCAAAAATGTTACAGTATGTCCAGGCGAACTCTAAAGCCTATCTATGTAGTGTCATGGTTTTTGCCTTATTTCACCTTTCTGTGAGGGACAGCTGTCTATTTTAGCTTTATTTCACCTCTCTGTGAGGAATAGCTGTCAATCCCTGTTCCCTGTGGTTAATTGCCTCATGGGTCGGCAGGTGTGTGGGCTTGATTGCACCTGATGCAGTGCAGCTGTGCCTATGGCCATGTGGAGTCTATTTAAGTTTGGAGATCGCAGTGTCAACTGCTTTTTCATTTTCCTAGTGTTGGCTGTCCTTTTGGTCACGCTCATTATATTGAAGTGTAGTCTGATCTCTGATTCAGAATTGAGCCTTATGGTAGTCATTCTTATTTTAGGCTACTCACGTGATTCTACACATAAACTCCCTTAGTGGAGGTTTATTGTTTTACTTTTTCCAATATAAACTCCTTTATTAGGAGGTGTCCTTGTGGCTTATTTACTTTTATACTATACCTCTTTATTGAGAGTAGTCCTGTTTTTTGGGACTTGATTTATTTTCTTAATTACTCACTTTGAGATTTCCACCTGTAAAGGTTGTTTTCAGTTGTTTAATTTTTCCCCTCTCCTAAAATATCTGCGTAAGCAGTCTAGTGGTTGTCCATTTCATGGATAACTTTAAGAGTCCCTGTTATCTGCTCATGACCCACACACACACACACAGCCCTCACATGTAGGCTTTAGAGGGCTAAATAATCCATACCTCCGTCAGCGATTATGAACCTACTCAATACGGTTTGGCTGTAATACTTTAATACTTTGTTTTGATCTGTGAAAATCTCAGGTGGAACCCCAGGTCTATATCACCATTACTATTACCCATCGGCGTATTTAGACCACTATCACTAGGGCACGTGCCCTAGTGATGATCATCTGTGCCCCAGTGATAAAAAAAAAATAAAAAAAACATTTTTTTTTTTTTTTTTTTTTTTTTTTTACAAATGTTTTTTATTTTCCCTTTTTTAACATGATCAAATGATCATTTAACATGATCAAATAATTATTATAATATTTTTTACTTCGCTTTGAAATATTATAGTGAAATATTTTGCACTGCATTTATCTTGTTGAAATCCTCCAACAGGCTCTTTTTTGTAAGTTGACTGGTTTGCACACCAATAATACAGTGCAATAATAGAATAGTAGAATAGATAGTAAAATTATGCAATAGAATGGCCAGAGTAAAATAGTGCTACAGTACAATCAACAGCGGGGTGTATTAGAAGGCTATGGTGAAGAGGTACGTTTTTAGCTTATTTCTGAAAATATTAAGAGATCTAGCTTCCCTAATGTCCATAGGTAGTGTGTTCCATAACTTTGGTGCATAGTTAGCAAAGGCTGCATCCCTGATTTTCTTTAGACTGTGGCTTGGAACCTTCAATAGACCAGTAGTAGATGATCACAATGTTTATACTTTGTATATAAGGAGGAGGACCTTGAAATCAATTCTAAATGTTACCAGAAGCCAGTGTAGGTTACTTACTTGTAACTTCGGGTTTGATCCAAGGAGTAAGTTGCCCCATATTGCTCTGTAACATTTCTCTTTTTGTTATAGGACCGACTAGTAGGATTTCAGTTTTGCCCTCATTTAATTTTAGGAAGTTGTTCGTCATCCATTTGTTTATTGCTAAGAGACAGGCGGAAATGGAGTTTATAGCTGTGTGATCATTTGGTTCAGCGGAGATGTACAATTGTGTGTAATCTGCGTAACTATGGAAACATACATTGTGCTTTCAAATGATGTCTCCTCAATGTTCAATGTTCAATGCAATGTTCAATGCAAGTAAAGCACTTTAAACTTTAAGTATGACTAAATGCTTTCTTGACTATATATATAGTAACTGTTCCAAAATGCATAGATTTCTATGTATTTTAGGGGTTTGTGTGGCTAGCTCTTTTTAATATAAATGTCAGATTGTTTTATTTATTTCATAGATTTCTATGCATTTCAGGAGTTTGGGGGGCTGGCTCCCCAAAATAATTAAATAACATAACCCTAACCTAACCCTAAAACCGAAATAAAGTTAAAAAAAAATAGTTACAAAATCCACCCATTTTCGCCCACAAACCGGCCAAATTTTTTTCGCGGTCGCGCTGCGCGCTCCCGCTTCGTAGTTGTTGGTGCCCTTCTGTGCCCTACTGAAGTGCTGGGTCTAGATACGCCCCTGCTATTACCTCTGCTTCCGATAACTCTTCGTCTTTCTCTACCTCCTATCTCTCTCTTCCCTCTCTCCATCATCGCTACCCCCTTCCCCTCCCGTCTATCTCTTGGTATGATAACATAGAAGAAAGAGTAATAATCCCCTGGTGTGTTCAGGCTGGCGATTATGCAGGCTAATTGACTGATAGAGATTAACGAAGGCCTCGTTAAATCCTGATTCGGGTTGTGTTCCTCTCGGAAGCCATGGGATGAAGATATATGGTGGGATATTTATGCCGTGGGTAATGGTATTTTATTTAGTCATAAACACACACACATGTGCTAACTATATATAAACATAGATAATGCATGAAAAAGCTAAATTGTATATTACTGTATGCTGTATTGTATTATGAATTGATTAGGAGTATGTATTGTTGTATTATGAATTGATTAAGAGTATGTATTGTTGTTTTAATTTGTCTGTATGCCATGTGAATGTTTGTGAGTGTATAATGTACAGTAAGTCTGTAACTGTATTTTACGTGTTATGGACCCAAGGAAGAATATATGGGGCTAATGGGGATCCAAATAAACTTAAACTCAAATGGAAAGATACAGATATATACGAGTATGCAAGATACTGTAAGTAGGAGAAAACATCCCTGCCGTCAGGTGAAATTTACAGTGTAAACGGTCCTATACATCTTGACTCAGAGGCCCACAGAACCCAATTTCAGTCAAATTACGTGGCTTTGCTTACTTCCTGAGAAGCTGAGGCATTTGGAGGCACGGGGTGCACCGACAGCAATCATGAGAGAGCGAGAGGGCAGACGAGAGAGAGAGAGAGAGAGAGAGAGAGAGAGAGAGAGAGAGAGAGAGAGAGAGAGAGAGAGAGAGAGAGAGAGAGAGAGAGAGAGAGAGAGAGAGAGAGAGAGAGAGAGAGAGAGAGAGAGAGAGAGAGAGAGAGAGAGAGAGAGAGAGAGAGAGAGAGAGAGAGAGAGAGAGAGAGAGAGAGAGAGAGAGAGAGAGAGAGAGAGAGAGAGAGAGAGAGAGAGAGAGAGAGAGAGAGAGAGAGAGAGGGAGAGAGAGGGAGAGAGAGGGAGAGAGAGAGAGAAGAAGAGATGAGAGAATGTGTATTCATACCTGCAGCTTGACCTTCAGTGCATCAACGCTCAAAACTTTATTCTGAAAAACAAAAGACAAATGTTAGTCTCAAAGACGTGTGTGAAATATGATATAATCCATGGCCAGTCAGAAACTCATGGAAATGGAGACGTCTCTTTTTCGGAAATATGGAGATTTTGAAGTCAAAGAATGACACGCAAACACAGCGGACATGGCCGGTTAGCCTTCGGGAGAGGTGTTACCGGCCATGTCCGCCTAGGCTAACCGGCCATGTCCGCTTCCATTCATTGTGCTAAGCTAGGCTAACGTGCAGCCAGATAGCTTTCTACTGAACGCACAGAGAGAAAACTGGTATCTATCTTCTTGTCTCTCTCTGGAGAAGACGATAAGCTGGCGTGTTCCTTTAAGCCCTAGCCATATTTCAGAAAATTTGCCTAAAAGTACATACCCAAGTAAATGAAAGATTGCTCCACTTCTACAAGGTCTATTTGCATGTTGGGCCCTCATGCATCAACGTGTTCTACGCACAGATCTGTGCGTAACCCGTGCGTACGATCATTTCTAAGCAAAGAGTGGGATTCATCAATTTCGATTTGAACTTGACTTCGTGCGTACATCTACGCACATTTCAGACCTGGCGTACCTAGCTCCCAGTGGTAGAATATATTATTACAACAAGGAAATGAGCTTCTGTGCATAATAACACTGGATGTTCTGTATGAACCGTAGTTCATTATAGTTCATTGTAAGATAGCAACAGTAGTGTAATTATGGTCAAAACCCTATAAATAGCATTTGGAATAATAGATCTTTCTCTCAGAATGAATGCAGCATGTCATATATGTTACGATGAATTGAAAATGGGGGACCCTGATGTAAACAAGACGAAAGTCTTTCTCTGGTCTGCATCCCCTTAACAATTGTATGTATTGAGCTGTACTGTACTGTACCCATTCTGCAATCTGTTAATAAAGTTTTCATTCATTCATTCATTCATGGTTTATATAGCGTTATCGGAATATACGGGGTGTAGGCTACTGACTGACTGCGCTCCGCGTAGCTTGATTGATTGATTGATTGAAAAGTTTATTAACAGATTGCAGAATGGGTACAGTACAGTACAGCTCAGTACATACAATTGTTAATTGGGGATGCAGACCAACTTTTGTCTTGTTTACATCAGGGTCCCCCATTTTCAATTCATCATAAATCATAAAGCTCAACTCGTTATTATTTTGCGCACAGACCGCCGAAACACGGGAACGTTTTGATTATATTTAAAAGGCTTTACGTTAAACGAAACAAGTGGAATTTCGAAGCTGTAAGCAGAATAAGTCATATGAATATAGTGTTCTTCCCCCTTTTTACTGTACAAGAAAGAATAGAAAACGCATTGCAATGACACCATGCAGATAGTGGACAGACTATATGATGGGATTCAAGTTCATGTATTGAAAGGCAGGATACATCATACATGCAGTGAGATTCATTGTTCTATGCTCTCGTATTATATTGTTTATATAGGCTACCCAATACTGACATCAAAATAGATTGTAGTATGCCTCTAGAAATCATATGCAGCAGGTAGAAAATTGACGGGAGATCCATCGCGATTTGGAATAGAATTGAGGAGAACTTTAATCCGTGGGTATTAATCAAACAACACGGGAAAAGGCAGTCATATTCCAGCGCGGTCTTTATTAGCCGACAACAAAATAGATGCCTCTAAAAATCATATAGCCAATCGAACACAACTAATAAAGGCATTCATACAGCACGGTTATAATGACACACAACCAGCGCCAAACAGTGGTCAACGAACGGTCTTTATTAGTATTTTGAGCTGTCCAGGCAGAATTGCAGCAATGGTTTTAGGGAGCCGTTGATATCTGACATCACCGTTTACAAGTCCGCCTTTTATTTATCCCATAAATCATAATACGCGATAGTGTCTTCTTGGTTCGACAGCAGTGAATTCTCCGTGGAGTTTCTCGGAGTCCCGCTCGGGTTTCTCGGAGTCCCGCTCGGGTCGGTCCATTATTTCACATCCCATGGGGGGTGTTTCCTCATTTTCATGACCATATATGGATAATCATGCACGAGCATTGACGGTAGAACAAAGTGGTATTCATCAACACGGAGGACCATAGAGCCTGCGTACGCACGTGTGATGAATGCCGACTTCCCTGTGCGTACGCTAGTTCTACATTCCGTGCTTACGTGTGGACAGGGGCGGAGCTAGGGGGTGGCTACCTGGGCTCAAGCCCCGGATGTATTCTGAAAAGCCCCGAATCTATTTTAAAAAAAATAAAAAAAAATAAAAAAAAATAAAAAAAAATGTTTTTTTTTTTTTTTTTTTTTTTTTTTTTTACAATTCATCATTGTTACATGAAAATATGTTTGCACCAGATTTAGCAGAAGCTAATTTCCATCTGTGGTCTATCCAGCTGCTAACTGTATTTGAGTGAGTTAAGTCTTGGTGTTATGGTAGACTCAGACCTAAGCTTTAAATCACAATCAACAAGTTGACAAAAACTTAATTCTTCCACCTTAGAAACATAGCTAAAGTACGGCCATTTATAAATCAAAAGGACGCTGAAAACCAGATCCATGCCTTTATCTCAAGCCAACTCGACTACTGTAATGCACTCCTTACCGGCCTCCCGAAAAAATACAATGATAACTATTTTATTGCAATGCACTATTGCATTATTTTATTCTATTTTACTAACTATTTTATTGCACTGCACTATTTTACTTTGTATCAGTGAATCATAGACGCCTGGCCATAAGAGCATTCGGAGCATCTCTGCTCTCCCACTATTGAACTTGGGGGAGCAAAGGTATGATCTTGCTCCACCACTTTTTGATTATATGAAAAATATGATATATCCCCCCCCAATATATAAATCTAACCATAACTACGTTATGGTTAACTGAGTTTTATAGTGAAAAGAGCAGCTTTATTGGTCAAGATTGAAGGCTCTATATTGCAGGAAATTGCACGTACAGGTTCATTAAATTCAAAAAAAATCTGTCGTGGAGGGGGTCGTGTCTGACCCCCTCCTACCCACCCCTTGCCTGCAAAAAAAAAAAAAAGAAATTAAATAAAAAAAAAAAAAAAAAAAAAAAAAAAATTAAAGGGGGGGGGGCCCATCTGGGCTAAGCCCCGGATCTCCTACAATCCTAAATCCGCCCCTGGTGTGGAAGTAGGTCAAGTTCAAAGTCCACGTTGATGCATGAGGGCCCAGTCTAGGGACATCTATGGACCTCTGGGAATGTATTCCCAGTTCTCATAAATAGTGTGTCTGTTACTATGCTTGAGTAAATTGTAATGAACCAAAGGAGAATATAAATTATTATTTATGCTAACATTGACCAAATTCAGCACCTTCTTGAGATTAAGTGTAAAAAAAATCTAAGCAAATGAATAAAGGGCAGATGGTTTACAGCCTATAAATGACCTTATTATGGCCAAGTCATACATCTATGGATTGGGCCAAATCTCCTCTTTCCAATGGCAGAGTCCAATCTGGATTTAGTACCACCAGGCGCCCATAACAGGGCAGCAAAGACCATGAATGAAATCTACCGTAAGTACAGTTACTTTTTTATAATGTAAATAGCTCCGCCATTTTTCACCAGATTGACACATTTTCTAGACGTTCACAGAAAGGTAAAGAAACAAACTATGTTCTATTTCATGGCAATAACGTTCAGGTTTGTTCGACCTGTGAGATATAATCACAAAAATAACGTGAGAATCTTTCGCAAAAAATATTTTCAGCAGCTTTCACTGAGGCTGGTATGAGTATTGTAGTTTTATAAAATTTCTATTTAATTTATTAAATATCATTGAAAGCCCTGGGCCTCCTGTCTTAGGACTACAATACTTTCATGACACGCTATTTCCTCACGTCTAATTCATCCAGTTTCCGCCAAGATATTTATGAACTTGTATTTCGCTAATAACACTTCAAATCATTGGTAAACAAATGTAGTGCTGAAAATAAACACTTTGACTGCTGTTTTGATAAGGTTTTATAAAGCTTTACTCTTGGCTACATTTGATATATTTAATGTATTTAATATTATTAAAAAAAATTTAATACCTGTACAAAATGAATTACCTTTCCAGCTAATACCTCTCAGCTGGAACCTGTAAGAGGCATCTGTTTGCAAAATAATTCAGACGTAAGTAATAAAAACTTTTATTTCAGTGTGTTCAAACCTCTGTAACTCTATTACAGTATCTATTCAGAATGTTTCCTTTAAAAAGTGGCCAGATGCATGCATAAAATGGTTCAATAATAGCTTTCAAATAACTTATGCAATTTATGCTAAATTTGCAGGACTGTTAAGGCCTTAAATTGAGAATTATGAATTTAATACTTTTTAATACCCCGCAGATACTCTGTTCATTCTGACTGTGTATTTTGTGGTTTATTTAGCTTACGTGAATTAAGCAATCTGTCCCGCTTCACACTGTGAAATATTATGGTATTCTTTCCGTGACTACAGTTGGTAGACTAACAAGGCTTTCCATCAGGGAGGAAGTGTTTCTCTACCGCCAGGCTTTCTTTCATTCTCTCATTACCGTTATGTTGTGGGCCCCAGGCCCCCGCCCCCCCCCACACACACACACACTGTACACACACACTGTACACACACACACACACACACACAAATGCACACGCACACACACACACACACACACACACACACACACACACACACACACACACACACACACACACACACACACACACACACACACACACACACACACACACACACACACACACACACACACACACACACACACACACACACATACAGGGACGTGCACAGGACTTTAGAGGGGCAGGTGCTCAAAGGCTGAAAAGGGCACTATACCAGTGTGTGTTTTAACCGAGCGCGCGTAGCGCACAAGCCTGATTTTTAAGGGCCCTTTTCGGGCGGGGGGCCCCCTTTTTATGCTTTTTGGGGGGTTTTGGTGACCAAATATTGAATATTGAACTATAATAATCAGTGCAGGAGCTCACTTATCCTTGAAAGACACTTTTATCACTGACTTAAAAGGCCCATACATCTCCATAAATGTTCAGGCGGGAGGGAATAAGTGCTTGCCCTACAGACCCCAAGAAGTGCTGTATATTCTGTATTGTTTAAATAAATGCATTTTTTATTCCAATCCCGATTTGTATTTGAGATTCCCAAATCCCATCGGACTTGACTTCTTCGTGTCCCTCAGTGAGTGTAATACCAGCATTCAACTGTATGCGCCACAGCGGTTTCTATCATCATCATCATCACCACCCATGCTATGCATAAAATATATAGGTCCGCGGAGAGGCACGCTGAGGAGGCCGTGCAAACTGCAATGGAATATGGGGCATCTCTCTCTCTTTACCTAATATTTTTATTCTATCCTGACATTTTCAGTTGGAAGGGCAGTCTATATGCGTAACGGAAAAAAATAAAAAAAAACGTTTTTTTATTTTATTTTTTTTCAAAAAGGGCACTTTTTTGATGAGGCTCAAAAAGGCAGGTGCTCAAGCACCCCTTGGGCTCTATGTGTGCACGTGCCTGCACCCGCACACACACACACACACACACACACACACAGGTAATTGTTTCAGGGAGTTGCATCACCTAGTGGCTACTTGGTGGATGCTAAGCAGCTTTAGTCAATGCAATTGATACGCATACACGCATACACACACACACACACACACACACACACACACACACACACACACACACACACACACACACACACACACACACACACACACACACACACACACACACACATGCACGCACACACACACAGACTGGCAGAATGGAGACAGAGTGTGTAAGAAGAACTCCGGGATGAAACAGGACACCAGGAACTCTTGATGGTTCAGCTGCTAATGGAAGGAGTCGGACACAGTAGGAAGAGAGAGGAGAGGAGAGGAGAGGAGAGGAGAGGAGAGGAGAGGAGAGGAGAGGAGAGGAGAGGAGAGGAGAGGAGAGGAGAGGAGAGGAGAGGAAGAGAATGGGAGAGAAAAGAGTAGCAAGGGAAAAAGGAGAGGTGAAAAGAGGGAGATGAGGTGAAAAGAGGTGAAGGAGGGTGTGTATATGTATGTGTATGTGTGTGTGTGTAAGTAGCATTCGACTAATTACTTTTACTCAACAGTATCAGTCAATAACACCAAGTATAGCATTCAATAACAGTATCAGTCAATAACACCAAGTAGCATCCAACTGATTAATTAATTAATTAATTTATTTAATTTCATCATTCATAAAAGATACATATAAAACTGGCCAGTAGGAATACATACATTTGAAAAATCATCAAGGTTAAAAACTAGTGCTGTCAGGCGATTAAAAAAATAATTACATGATTTGTAATTAATTAATCAAATTAATCGCATTTTAATCGCATAACCATTTTAGGCCTGATATTCTATATTCTATAATCATAGAATATTTCAAATGGCATGTGTCCGGATGGCAGAATTCAGTACTGTATCTACAAAACCTTCTGTTTAATCATCTTCCATTTATTCATTTGCTTAGATTTTTCAGGTCTGGTAAATTTTAGCATGGTGTTATTCACAGTCAAAGATTAAAAGAAATTGTATTGATATTCTCATTTGGTTCATTACAATTTACTCAAGCCTAGTAACAGACACAGTATTTCTGACACTGGGAATACATTCCCTGAGATCCATAGATGGCCTAGAATCAGATACCAAGAACATGCAAATGGACCATATTAAAAAAAAGTCTGTACATGTGTATTCTACGTTCTTATGGAATGAATGAGATTAAAAAATATATAAAAAGAAAAGAAAAAAGAAAAGAAAATGAATACATTAATTACTGTGTAATTAATTTATCTAATTAACGCGATAAACTGACAGCCCTATTAAAAACACAATAAAGCCCAAAGGTTCATTTCACTTGTGGACCTCTGGAACCAGTATAGCTACTCTGGAGCCCAAATACAAAAATACAAAACAAACCACACAATTTCACTACATTAACAGTCAAAGCCAAATACACAATCAAATTAAATTAATCTACAGCATTCCCCTTCAATCCGTCTAATTAATAATAAAATCAAAGATCCATTTGTAAACACACATACACACAACAACTCATCCTATCCTTCCTAGCTTCTATGAGAATCAAATAGAGGCAGATACTAACCACTTTTTCAAAGCCGTCTTAAAGCTTCTTTCGGTAGCGAGTGCTTTGCAAGAGGTAGGTAATTGGTTCCCTAGAACTCCTGCCATATACAAAAATAAATGTTGCCCCATAGAACTCCTGAACCTGTGTGGAATTATGTCTGGCTATTATTATAACTGACCAGATATGCAGGGACTGTAGCATTCCTTATTTTATCTTCTACTACTGAACAGTCAATAACACCAATAAGTTGGAAATATTGGATCGATACAAGGCTAAAATAAGGTGACTGTATCAGCACATCGTCCCCAATGACACAATCTAGTAGCACAGAAGTTAAGTCAAAGCATCCAAGCTCCTATGAAATAATGTAGAATATGAACAAATAGCAATACCTTGTCTTATAGGGACTCCGACCTTATCATTTCAACATAAAGGATTCAATGTCGCTCGTCGCTGATGACATCACTGGTGGCAATATTCAAACAAATGTATTATGTGCAAAAAACTGCATAGTTTTTTGGTGAAGTGCTCCTTTAAAAGTGGCTTTGTGCGGCCTGACTGCATGGTGGTTTTCACTGCGGGCAGAGAGAGTAGCCAAAGTGGGAGTAACCTGTCTCTCTCCGACGCCGCTTTTAAGTCTGTGTCACCTCAAGTCCCACTGTGTCATATAGAGCCAAAAAATGTATTACTGTATTGTTACACACAGGTTATACTGAGGTCAATATTCAGACAGAAATCAAAGCAAAGTGACTTGATTTTCTGTCAGGATGTTAGATCTCTCTAGTGGATAATAATGCAGGGCTTTCCCTAAACAATGGTATAGGGGTGCAGACTAGTGCTACTTTTCTTGCAGTAAAAGCTTGGGGGCAGCTTAGAAACAGATGCATCTGTTGTCTATACACATGATTGCTCGGTCCTGTGTGTGTAAACTATTGTGCAACCGTACACACTGTACTTAAATAAATAACACTATTTGGAATTTACCAATGTGTTTGCTATTTTATATGAAATTATATTTTTAAGTTGCAGAAAATTACACAAAATGGCGTTTTTGATTGCTATTTTCTTTGCCTCCCGCAGGGGGGGGGGCTCTGGACCACCCCCTAGTTGCCACTCAGCACCATCTTGTTTGAAAATCCTGGGGAAACCCCCGTAACGGATATCTCAACTTGTTCTTCTGACCAATGCTTTTTCTACAGAACCACACTTCAGGGGCCAAACTTAATGGTCCAAGTCCGTTCTCTCCGGTAAAACTAATGGATCAGAACATACTGAAGTTTCTCAAGACTCCAGACATCCCCAAACACAACTGCGAAAGTTGTTGGACACAATGTCTATCTCTGCTAACGATGGTAAACAGCTGTGAGGAGGAACTAGAGGCGAGGCTAGCAGGAGCTATTCATCAACATTATCTTACCGTCAAGTCTTACGCTTTCCCACAGCGGAAATGTCCAGATGGACACAAAATAAAAAGTCAAACACAAACAAAACAAAACGTAGCGAGAGGGAGAGAAAATGTGACTCCCTCTTTCTACATTTGATTATGGGAGACAATGTTGTAGTCGAGTCACTAAATCTCGAGTCCGAGTCGAGTCTCCAGTCTCCAGTGTTTGAGTCCGAGTCCAAGTCAGAGTCACCAAAGAAGAGCCAGAGTTGAGTCAGAGTCGAGACCCCATTACCCTAGTCCGAGTCCGAGTCTGAGTCCAAGTCATCAAGGTTGAATCCACTCTGACAATCAAAGAGCTGACATACAAATAAAAAAAGGTCTACATTAAACATAAATGACACAGCGGTCACCATTTCAAAGGGAGTTTATTTATTTCCAAACAAATGCACTAGCCATCAATATCTTATGCCAAATGATTCTGACCTATTTCAATAAAAAAAAATTATAAATGTATTTATGAATGAACAAGTCCAAGTCCCCCTCTGCACCTTCCGAGTCCGAATGCACTCAATGCTCGAGTCCAAGTCCAAGTCATCAGTGTTCAAGTCCAAGTCGAGTCATGAGTCCTGAAAATCAATCCAGGACTCGGACTTGAGTACTACAACACTGATGGGAGAAGCCTAAAAGGTGTCTTCCACGTCCTTGAATACAAGAGAATCGATCTCCACAGACCGCCAGGCTCCGCGCGGAAAAAGCTGTCGACACCAATTAGCTCGTTCTGAGTGATTTGGGAGACGTAAAGACACGCAGACCCCGACACAACGAGCCTGGAGGGACACAATTGATGGGTAAAATGAAATCACATTGACCGAAAGTTATGGGCGAATGTGGCCAGAGACCCCCAATCAAATCCTTGAAGGGGGCTGAGGGGAGTTCACTCAAGACACAAAAGGCAGAGAGGAGCTACTGCAGTCAAAGACCACGTCTCAAAATAAGTGTTTCCATTTTAATCACCTGTCTCCACTGAGTAGAGCAAAATTCCTCCATCTGTCCAATTAACCATATGTTTCAAGTTACGTAGATTAGATTGATATACAATATGTAAATTATTACTACTGAGTATAGTGCTGTATGTACAGAGTTGTATATGAACAGTTATACAGGTATAAAGACACCATGGTAGTAAATCATACTGGCCAGCAGTGTAACTAGTAAGAGTAGGTACTATATATATATAGTTTATATACACAGTATATACAGCATTATTGTTGAGTTATGTGCAGGTGTATAAGTAGGTATATAGAAGGATTCCAAACTTCCAAATATTCCAAACTTTTACCCAATCCTGGATGCAATTCTAACCACATTTTTCTGCATCGGTTTCTGGTGAAGTGCTGCTTTAAAAGTGACTTTGTGCAGCATGACTGCTGCGCCTGGTGGTTTTCACCTCTCTCTACGGTCTACGCCACTGTTCTGTATCATTAGGGGATCCGCTCGACATCACTCATGCACTCCCTCGCGTACGTGCACGCGCGCTGAATAAATTCCACAAATGTACCTTTAATACCAGTATTCGTCTGACCACACCCCTCGTTAGCTTACCTTCATAAGCAGGTGTGTGGTCACCTGCTCTCCTCCTTCTCGCTTTCACCACAAGGAAGTTCCCGGTAGTACCCCACTTGACGTGTTGTTAGTTGAAAAGAGTTGTGACGAGTCTACATTGTGCTTAGTTTTTTCTTCTCTCATACTGTTTAAAGAAAAAGCTGGGTCATAATGTCTTCTGCAGAGAGTAGACCTACTCTTCACCAGCGGTTCTCCATTCCCGCCTCCGTCGTGCATTTTGGTGCGGGGCTGCTGCCACTTTCGTGGTTGCCGACCCAGCCCAGGAGGCAGCCGATGGGTAGTTTGCCTCTCCGAGGAGTCGAGGCGTCGGTGCCGCCGCTCCGGCGGTGGCCTGATTTCGACTCTGGTTCCTCTGGGTCCAGGGAATCGTCCGTTGTTGAACGGGCGGTTGTTTTGGGTCCGGAGGATTTGCGACGCAAACTTTTCGCGTCTGCCCGTTCACGTCGCAAGATGGTGGCATGCAGGCGCGAACGGCCTGGGTTTGGGGAATTGCTGGAGACCAGCGAGGATGCGTCCGTCTCTGCATGCCCGATGGAGACTGAGGATTACATGGAAGAGTCGGACGGATTCTTGTTTGAAGGTCCTGTGGAGGAGAGTATCCCTCCTCAAGAAACACTGGAGGGGGGAGAAATGGCTCCGTGGGACGCCTTGTTCGATGATGTCGAGGGACCCCCTCAGCCTTATCAGCAGGATGCCCTGCTATCAGCCACATCAGACTGTGGCTCCTCAATGAGTCGCAGCCTGCTGCATGTGAGGGATGCGGGTTCGGTGGAGGAAAGTCAGCAGGGGGAACTGCAGGCTTTGTTTCCCGAGCTCATGGCGGTAGCCGCTGCTGCAAACGGCATGCCGCTGCCGCTGCCATTGCCTGCTCCTGTCCCTGACGATCTCATTGGTCATCTCTGGCAGCGTCGCCCGGTGAGAGGGGTGGACGTTGTCTATCCATTTTTCCCCTCAATGGCGGCCTATGTCCGTCAGGGTCAGGCGGTTTCCAACATCACGGGACTTACCCCCGCCTACGTACCAGTTACGCGGGTGTCGGGGTTAGTCAAAGGTATGAGAGAGGGCGTGCCTCGGCTTGATAGTCCGATGGCCGCTCTCCTCTGTCCGGATGTGGTGTGGGAACCATTATGCAAGCCGGTTCTCCATGGAAGATCGGCTAGGCGATTGGCATATTGGGGTGACCAGTCATTTATCGCTGGTACACAATCTCTGGCTGCGGCGTCTAACATCGCCCACCTGGCTAGATTTGTATCGGGGATAATGACGGGCGGCGTGGATCTGACCGAGGTAAAATGCGATCAGATCACCCAGGCGGCAGGAGCTGTCCTGCACCTTACCCAGGTGCTGGCCATAGCCTCGGGGAAGACGCGCGCCCTGGCCACCCTGTCCCAGCGCCACCTTTGGCTAGAGCAGGCTCGAGTGCCAGAAAAGCAGAGAACCCCTCTTCTTACGGCCAGTCTCTCCGATGCTGGGCTGTTCGGGAAGGCCCTGCGGCTGATGACCTCAACATGCAGAGAGATGGCAGAGGAGCGTTCTGTGCTCCAACCCCATTTTCCGCCTCCCGTCCTTGCCGGTGGAGTCAGAAGGCTTCCACGACGTCGAGCTGCCTCCGTCGTCCCTACCACTGCATCCGCCGCCGCTGCTGGCCCCTACAAGAAGGCCAGGAGAAGAGACGGCGATTCTGCTACCGCCGGCCCATCCACGACCGGAGGAGACGGTAGGGAACGCCTTCCGTGAGTTGCAGAGTGTTAAGGTGTCGTGTTAGGGCGTAGGGCTTACGGGTCTGCTACGCTCGATTTTTGTGTAAACTTGAGTCGGTTGGTCACGTGACTCACAGTTGACATGTCTTTTTCATGACTATGACTCATGTGGGAAGGTTTCTGGGAGAGTTCGGTCTTTACTCTTTGACTAAAGGAGTGACTGGATGTAAAAACATATAAACGGGTTTTTTACTCCCAGCTGTGCAGTTGGGTTTATACGGTTGATGCTTCTTTTTTATTGTTATAAAGAGTTGGATGTGTCTATATGAATTGGAAATGGGGGTCCCTGATGGAAACAAGACTAACGTCTTTCTCAGGTCTGCCTCCCCTTAACAATTGTGTGTATTGAGCCGTACTGTGTTGTACCCTTTCTGCAATCTGTTGGATAAAGTTTTCATTCATTCATTCATGGAGTTGGTTGCATCCCGCCCCTCTTGTCGTTCCCCTGGGCGTCTTGGGGATTCAATGAGATGGTCTAAATAGCCTGTTATTGATGTGGATATGCCCAAACGCACACATAGTGCTAGCTCAGGATGTTCTGTTGGACATTGGGTAACTGACTGGCGCGCCTTGGTTGCTTGGGGTTAAAACAGCGTTTTTATAAAGCAATTGGGATGGGGGTTTTCCTCTTCCGACGACCTGTGTGGTTGTCGACGGGTTCTCGTTCATATCAGGGGATGATAACGGAATGGATCTGAACATATGTAGAAGGGTCTCACGCCCTGGGGGTGGGCGTGAGACCGAAGTAATGTTTTCGTTGACCCGTAGGCCCGGGATAACCCTGTTGGAAACTGGAACACGGGCTGCGGCAGTGCCGCAGGTGTGTTTTGGAGTTTTTTCCTGAGGGGTTATGGGACCAACCACCGCATAGGGTAACGCCTGGGTGGTTGGTTCTCTGGTGTGTTGCTGCAGTGTCAACTCCCGGGTTAACCGGTTGAGGGTGCCCCTGCACGTTCATGACGTCTGCCAATCGTGTCGGCCTTCTCTGCCTCGACCCCTCTGGGTGGGGGTTTTTAAATGGAGGCTTGGTCATGCAACAACGCCAGCATACGCCCCTTCCGCCGGGGCGGCTGTGTTCAGCTGTCCCTTCTGGCGCCTGTCTCGTCCACAGTCTCCAGGCTAGGGTTAACAGCCTGTTGCCTGGTTTTCCCCGGTGCGCTGCCTGCTTCCGTTGGTTAACCTTTTTTGTGTGCTTATGGCCATGCTGACTGCCTGTGTTGCAGGGTCAGTGTGCCAGGCGGTGTACTATTGGGGGGACGGGGCCCGCTCGGCTGAGGGGCCTTTGTCCGAATACGCTGGCGATGTGGGGGGCGGGGTCACTAAGTGCCCACCTGGTGGGGTCTTGATGCTGGCATCATGGACTTCTCCGGGCCCCCATTCCAGGGGGTCCAGTCCCTTTGGTAGGTCTGGGTCTCCCTTCGCGCTCCGCTGCTACGGCCTTGCCACGAGGTTGGGTTTACCCTTGACCCCGTGATTCTGGGGGCAGTGACGAGGTTGTTCCCTCCGTTCGTTCCCGGGTGGCATGCGGGTTGTGCGTGTGTGTAGTCGTGGGGTCAAGCCACGGTCTGCTCACCCTGTGCGTTGAGTTGCTTGAGTGCCTCTTCGCACGGTCGGGTCCGTCGCCCTCCCGTGAAGCCCCTAATAGGGGGGGTACCCTCCATTAGGGGGGGTCGGGGGGGCTCGGCCCTCCCTGTTCTGATGGTCGTGGGGGGTCTTCAGCGGGGTGTATTTGTCGGCCGGTGGCTCCGCTCGGCCTCCCTATGTGCATGAGTGATGCCGAGCGGATCCCCTAATGATACAGAACGTTAGGTTATGACTATAACCAAGTTCTGTTAATTAGGGGTGACGCTTGGCATCCGACGCCGCTGCAGCCCTTGACCTCACCTTGTGGTGAAAGCTTGGGAAGGAGGAGAGCAGGTGACCACACACCTGCTTATGAAGGTAAGCTAACGAGGGGTGTGGTCAGACGAATACTGGTATTAAAGGTACATTTGTGGAATTTATTCAGCGCGCGTGCACGTACGCGAGGGAGTGCATGAGTGATGCCGAGCGTCACCCCTAATTAACAGAACTGGGTTATAGTCATAACCTAACATTAACCCTTTCACTGCCGCACTACCCACTGCGACAATACACAGAAGGTTAACTCTTTCACTGCCATACAACAGTCGGTTGTGTGATAGTAAAGGGTTAACCTTCCGTCGTGTGGCAGTGAAAGGGTTAAGTCCGTCTCACCTCGAGTCCCACTGTGGCGTCTCTGTTAGAGCCAAACAATGTATTACTGTATCGTTACACATGGCTTATACTGAGGCCGTTCCAATAACTAATAATCTAAAAGAAAAGTTGAGATCCAAGGCAGCTCTACAATTTTTTAAAAGCCTTTATTTGTTGGCTTACATTATTTAGAAAATTAAAAAAAAAAACTACATGTTTCGGCCTACACATGGCCATGTGTAGGTCGAAACATGTCGTTTTTTTTTTATTATTCTAAATAATGTAAGCCAACAAATAAAGGCTTTTTAAAATTTGTAGAGCTGCCTTGGATCTCAACTTTTCTTCTATAAACGAATCCTACCCTGGATTTAATCCAAAGAGCACCTACCGAAACAAAACAAGAACGCTGAAGCCCTCTCCATATCCTCTTTTTTGAACTAATAATCTAACTACAGTTTGTGTTAGGGATGGGCATCGATTTTCACATATTCAAATAGTCGTTAAATTATAAAAAATGCTAATCAAATGCGAAAATGTTTTGTCTCAAAAAATATATATTCCTTTGTTTTTACAGCCAACTATTGTATGTATTGAGAGGGGACTGTTATGTACTAGAGGCCTGATCACTCCTGTGTCACCGGGCATGCAGGTGAGGCCTGCCAATTAGCCAATTAGTGCTGATTGGTTACCTGCTGGGAGCTTTAAAGGCAGACCTAGTAACACACATGCAGTGTCTGTGCTTGGAGAAAGAGCTGTTAGGTTCTTCAGTCCTTGTCCGTTGGGTTTGCACTAGTACCTTAGTTACATTTACCTTAATAGTTCCTTGAGTTAGTAGCACTTTGAGTTAGAGCACGGGTTTTGGTGTTGGTTTGCACATAGGTTGCCTGCCCCTGAGCCAGGGTCGTAACAGGGACCCTATTAACTGTTACACCATAACCCCATTAACCCATTTAGACCTAAAATGCCTGCTAATAATGCATTATATAGCCCACACACAAATGTGTGTGTTTCAATGGGTAACTGTTAAACCCTACGTTAACGTTTGCCTGCTGCGACTCGCAAATATCTAGCCATTCTAGCAATGGCAGCAGCCAGCTAGGGGCTGGGGGGGGGGGGGGGGGGGGTTGATTATTCAAATAGTTACCAGTGACTATTGAATAGTAATTTAGTTTTTAATAGAGTTTTGCCTATCCCTAGTTCATGTACCAGTAGGCCTACAGTCCTTTTCCTTTGAGGAGTAAATATCACAACTATAATAACTGTTGAAACAATCACAAAAATACAGTATTTAGACTGTATAGGGAGGTGTAGTCTGATGTCACTTTAGTTTCCTGCAAGGTCCACCCGTATAGGGATTTATCAAAGGGAAAATGTATTATCGGCTATTGTAATAATTCTGCCTCATGAACATTGGCAAGCTTTCCATTTTTGCACAAAATGAGTTCCCTTCTTATTGTTAGTAACATTATTATTAGTAACATTATTGCATTTTTGGTTGAAATAAAATTATACGTAATTATTTTACGATTAATTTCAAATTGTTTCATGTTGAGCTATAGATTGTGGATGAATACACACAGAAAGGTACACCATGCCAATGTTCATGCTTTATTTGTTTTAAACTAGACGATTTTGGAAATGTGTCCATTGGAAATACATTGTAATTTCAAGCGAGGTGGACCGGCCAGAAACAACAATGACGTAACCACTACACCTCCCTATAGAACTGGTTCCAAGCACCTCGGTTGAGCTGCAGTGTCATGGAAGCGCTTGGTTCCTTCTTTACGAGAGCGACGAGGGTAGAAGTATCAGCTCAATTGTCATTCAATCCCAACAACCGTGAAAATTGAAGTGTGGATTGTATTTCATCTGCAGATAGAAAAGCCTCTTCTGACATAAACCTTTCCAGGCTCGCTAGCAAACAACAATGCCAGGGCAGACAGGAGCTCAAAAGTAAGACCCAATCTGATACGCTTGGTACGGGAGAGAGGGCGGGGAAGGAGAGAGAGAGAGAGAGAGAGAGAGAGAGAGAGAGAGAGAGAGAGAGAGAGAGAGAGAGAGAGAGAGAGAGAGAGAAGGCAGCTGTGTGTCAGCGATACATACGGTACATCAACCACGTACGACAAACACGCACAGACAGATGTACTGCAACCAAGGTGAGGACCTGCCATTGTCCACAATAGAATAGATTAGATTAGATTCAATTGTATTGTCATTATACAGCACAACGAAAAGTACAGTACAACGAAAAGAAGTTTGGCATACCAACCAGAGTGCAAATGTAAAATGTAACAGTTTAGTGCAATAGTAATATACAATGTACAGGGCGCAGTAGTTCAAAACTGGAGGATCAGACAAATCAGCCACATTTTGTCCCGGTACTTCAAAGCAATTCTGCAGTTGCACCCTCTCTTCCACATAGCCCCACCCCTGTCATCTAGCCCCCCCCCCCCCCCCCCCCCCCCCCCCCCGCAACCAGGAAATGCGGCTGGACCGGATGGCGTGTGTTCGAGGCTGCTGAAGCTCTGTGCAGACCAACTGGCTGAGCCGCTCCAGAAGCTCTTCTTCAATCTGAGCCTGCGGGACGTGACTCGTGAGGGTGCCAGTCCTATGGAAAACATCATGTCTTGTGCCGGTACCCAAATCTGGGCGCCCGGCCGAGCTCAACGACTACAGACCGGTGGCCCTCACGTCACACATCATGAAGACACTGGAGAGGCTGCTTCTCCATCATCTGAGACCACAGACCGAACACGCCCATGACCCCCTGCAGTTCTGGTATCGGGAGCACATCGGGGTGGACGACGCGGTCCTTCACATGCTCCACCGGGCCTACTCCTACCTGGATGAGCCGGGGAGTTATGTGAGGATCATCTTTTTCGATTTTTCTAGTGCGTTTAACACCATCCAGCCTCCTGCTACTAGAAGCTAGGAAGGATGGGGCGGACCCCTACAAGGCCTGGATAACGGACTACCTGTCAGACTGACCACAGTTTGTCAGAATGGGCAGAATGTGTCTCGGAGACGGTGGTCAGCAGCACTGGGGCTCCACAGGGGACTGTTCTTGCTCCGTACCCGTTCACCCTCTACACGACATACTTCAACTACAACACAGAGTCCTGCCACGTCCAGAAATATTCGGATGACACCGAGATTGTGGCGTGTGTGAAGAAGGGACAGGAGGGAGAGTACAGGGACCTGGTGCGAGCCTTCAGCGACTGGAGCGAACAGAACGGTCTTATCCTGAACGCAACCAAGACCAAGGAGATGGTACTGGACTTCTGCAGGTCTAAACCACCTCTGCAACCATGCAGTCAGCATCCGGGGAAACATCATTGCGACGGTGCAGACCTATAAGTACTTACATTTACATTTACATTTAGTCATTTAGCTGACGCTTTTATCCAAAGCGACTTACAAGTTCTGTACGACAAGACAGCAAGAAGGGTACAACTCTATCAGCTGAGTAACAATGTTCATCAAGTGTTGCGTGTTACAGTGTAGGTTAGTTTATTAGGACAAGTGCATGACAGTAAGGTTAGTCAGGGTTAGATTTTTTTCTTTTTCTTTTTTTTTTAATCATTTCAGATAATGGTTGAAGAAGTGAGTCTTTAGTCGACGGCGAAAGATTGGACGGGATTCGGCTGTCCTAACTGGGATGGGTAGTTCATTCCACCATTGTGGGGCAAGGACTGAGAATAGGCGGCTTCTCTTTGATGACCCTCCGGGAGCTTGGATAGGAGTAGGTCTGAGGCGGCCAGAAGATGCAGAGCGTAGGGGTCTTGAGGGTGTGTAGTTAGAGACCATTGACCGGAGGTAGGCGGGAGCGGTTCCCTTTGCTGCACGGTATGCTAGGTCGAGGGCCTTGAAGCGGATACGTGCAGCAATGGGGAGCCAGTGCAGGTCCCTAAGAAGTGGGGTGACATGGGCCGACTTCGGTAGGTTTGATATCAGGCGGGCCGCTGCGTTTTGAATGAGTTGAAGAGGCTTGGTGGCAGTGGCCGGGAGGCCAGCTAGCAGTGCGTTGCAGTAGTCGAGGCGGGAGATGACTGTTGATTGGATGAGGAGTTGGGTGGCTTCTTTTGTCAGGAAGGGGCGTATCCTTCTGACGTTGCTCAGGAGGAATCTGCAGGTTCTGGTTGTCGCTGCGATGTGAGCAGAGAAGTTCAACTGGTCGTCGAGGACAACACCAAGGTTCTTGGCGGTCGGGGACGCGGTCACAGCTGCATTCTCGACTGTGATGGAGAGGTCGGTCAGGGGGGAGGATTTGGCCGGCAGGTGGAGCAATTCTGTTTTGCTTAGGTTCAGTTTGAGGTGGTTGGTCGTCATCCAGGCGGAGATGTCGGACAGACAGATAGGTGTGCACCTGGATGACAAGCTGGCCTGGTCTGCAAACGGGGAAGCACTCTACAGAAAGGGACAGAGCCGGCTGTTCTTCCTCAGGACGCTCAGATCCTTTGATGTGTGAAATGTTATATATGTTTTATCAGGCAGTGGTGGCAAGTGTGCTTCTCTATGCTGCTGTCTGCTGGGGTGGCAATACCACGGCCAGGGATGCCAGGTGGCTGGATAAGACTGTGGTGGAGAGTTGCATGCAGAGCAAGCTGCTGGCCATCATGGACAATACCAACCACCCTCTCCACCACACCCTGGTGGGGCAGAGCAGCAGTCGCAGCGCTCATCTCCCTGCGCTCGCGGACTGAGCGGCACAGGAGGTCCTTTGTCCCCACAGCCATCAGACTGTTCAACAACTCAGTCTAGTGCAGGGGACCTTGACCTTTGACCTGTGGATGTTGGTTTCTTGTTCCCCACACCTGTTTTATTCACCTGTTTTATACACCGTTTTTTAATGCACTTGTTTTATTGATCACATTTTTATTATTATTACTGGTAGATCTGATGTACTTGAATTTTTATCATGTGCTTACTTTTTTAATTCATGATGCGAACATAGTTGGTGAATGACTGAGAAACTGTCATTGTCTGTATTTGTCTATTGTGTGAGCTATGAGATACCCTGAATTTCCCCTAGGGGATGAATAAAGTATCTATCTATCTATCTATCTATCTATCTATCTATCTATCTATCTATCTATCTATCTATCTATCTATCTATCTATCTATCTATCTATCTATCTATCTATCTATCTATCTATCTATCTATCTATCTATCTATCTATCTATCAATTCAAAAGATTCAGAAAAAGGAACAAATTCAGACTTTTCAAGATGACCAAATCCTGAATATCAGTTATTTAATTGTACTTATCTCCACCTATAGGGTATGAAGAACATATGGAAGACAGACAATGATGAAACTAATAGGGTAACAACAACAGTAATACAAGATAATGAATATAATAGGGTAACAACAACAGACTTGCTCATGCTGACACTTTCTGTAAATAATTGACTATTTTATTTTATCTTACCTAATTTTATATTTAATTGCATCTTACTACTACTAGGCTACTTATTGTTATAGAACACACACACACACACACACACACACACACACACACACACACACACAAACATACACGCACTCTGCACTTCACCTTAACTTACACTTTCTGTAAATAACTTATTTTATTTTATTTGATCTTACCTAATTTTATATTTTATTTCTACTACTACTTATTGTTACCATTCTTGTATTCATTGTTGTTTCTTAGTTGTACACTGTTGAGTCTGAGCTCGAAACACAAAAATGTCATTACCTGCAATGCCCCTGTATTGTTGTGTATTTGACAAATACAGAACTTGAACTTGAACTTGACGGTCCAGGCCCAACTGTGGATGTTCCTCTAAATGAGAGACTGAGTGGTCGTGCAATGAGAGATACAAATCTGATCCAATCGGATATGGATTCAAAGTTTTGAACTACTGGGCCCAGGTGATTATCTAAACTGGGTATAAAATATATAAATTAGTACTACTGAGTAATACAGGTATAAAAGACACAATGGTAGTAAGTAAGTCATACTGGCCAGCAGCGTAACTAGTAAGTAAGAGTGCGTAGGGATATGTACAGATATAGATATAGTATCTAAGATAATATATTATTTCATTGATCCCCTTGGGGAAATTCTGGCATCATGGGGGGAGGGGAGGTATGGGCAGGGTAATGGTAGAAAGACATAAATAGGCAATAGAAATAAAAAATAAACAGTGTAAACAAAGATGCAGATGAGGGTCTGTATGCCCTATCGGTTATATTATATGTTACAATAAATATAGGCGATAAATAATTTGAATATGAATATGAATAAGAGTAAAAAGTAAACAGTAAACACAAGGTACCCTTTGGTGGATAAGAGTCAAACACACTTCCTTGACTTGACTTGTTAAGTTAGACCCGGCCCACGACAAACTTAACTAGGCTTGCCTAGTCTTGTTTTAGATTTCTTAAGTGAAAACACTACAACCCACGTCACCTTTCCGTACAGACCCCGTTAGCTGAGGTGAAAATCTTAAGCCTACAGCACCCAGCGCCTCCGTATTCCTAATGCCTTTCTTCCATATGACTTGGATCCATATCAACGGCCGTGTTGTGAGGACTGCACCCAAACAGGTGCCTCGGCCTGTTAGCTCCCCCCCCCGAGGTCGCGTGGCGCTGTTATTCAGCCCCGACGTGCAGGTCGTCCTAGACGCTTGCGCCCCACAGCTGATTCAACTCTACAATCAGGGTCTGCGGTCTCTTCCCCGGTAATCGATGGGACTATAAACTTCTGATCCAGCCCTGTGGACTACGCGAGTTTGTTCTGTTGGAACATAGGTTTGTTGCGTCTTAAGTATTTCTCTTGACCATTTTGTCTCTCCTAATTCTCATGATTACATTCATATTCTGTGTACTTAACTCTCGTTGTTGGTGCACGTGTTATCTGCTTGTTGTAAATCCTAACCTCGTTCTTCATTCCCCTCTAGTGTTGGTAGATGATTTACTGGTTAACTAATATCGTGTCTCTTTTTCTCTTCCGTCTATAGTTTGGAGGCTGCCGTCTCTAACGCTTGTCACATTCATCGCCTCGTTTATTTGCCGTGTTTTCTTTCTCCCCCCATCTCGCCTATTCCCTCGCGTTATACCCTCGGGAATCCCGATATTGTTTTGTCCTGGCATTGCTGAAGTAACCTTGATTCCACTACTTATTTTCAACACGGTAAGACTCCATTCACATATTAAATACACACACATAATCTACTACACCACACATTTCGGGTAAACACACACTTCATTAACTCAGGCCCCGACCTGCTTACACCACACTTCCACCATCGCTGTTGTAGTGCTCTGTTTTCTGTACCTGTATATTTATATTGTAATACATACACACTATTTAGCGTTTCCCTGTTGAACCGGTTTTATTTCTCTTATTCCCGTTCCTCTGTTCCCATAACAGGCTGCTGCTTTACAGTGATCTGCCATCGAAGGAGACTTAAAGAAAATTAAGCATAGACATGATTTTTTCAAAATGTACAGTTGCTATTGCATGCACTCATCTGTGTTTCATCACACACATGAGTGCATGCTTACCAACTGTCCGTCTGCAACACTACTATCACCAACATCTAAGAAGGGAGATCCCCCCTTGAATGGCCCTTCTAAGGTTTCTCTCCTCCACACCGCCTGTGGAGCTTTTTTCCCTATTGTTAGGTTTTAGTGAGTTTTTCCTTACCTTCGCGTGGGGTATGTCTGGGAGTGCTTGCATTCTTTCATTTATTTGCATTCATCTAAAAAATGTTTGGACCCTATTGTGTTCTTGTTCTGTTCTTGACTTATTGTTATGTTGTCTTCTTGACTTGTTTAAAGAAGACCTGTACGGCCCATGGGGACATTAACGTGTGTTGTCGGGCCCTATAAATAAATTTGATTTGATTTGATTTATGCATTTAGAAAATGTCAAGGATAACAGAAGAACGCCTGGGGCTCATGTCCACTGTGGACCTTGAGTGTTTAAAAGATGTAGAGAAGAAGAGAGAGAAGCGGAGAAAGAGAAGGAGAGAGAGATGAAGAGAGAGAATAAGAGGAGAAGAGAGAGAAGAAGAGAGACAAGAAGAAAAGAGGGGAGAGAAGAGAGAAGACAGAAGAAGAGAGGAGAAGGGAGAGAAGAGAGAGACGAGAGAGAAGAGAAGAGATAAGAGGAGAGAGAAGAAGAGGGATAAGTGGAGCTAAGGAGAGAGAGAAGAGAGAGAGGAGGAGATAGAAGGAGAGAAGAGAGTAGAAGAGAGAGAGAAGAAGAGAGCGAAAAAGAGAGAAGAGGAGATATAAGGAGAGAAGGAGAGAAGAGAGAGAAGAAGAGAGAGAAGAGAGAAGAAGAGAGAGAAGAATAGAGAAGAGGATATAGAAGAAGAGAGAGAAGAGAGAAGGAGAGAGAAGAGATAAGGAGAGAGAGAAGAGAGAGAAGAAGAGAGAAGAGAGAGAAGAAGAAGAGAGAGAGAAGAGAGAAGAATAGAGAGAAGAGGAGAGAGAACAGGACATGTAGAGGTGCTGGCAGGACAGGTTTGGCATCCAGGCAGTAGTATACAATCATCATCTACTATACAGCTAGTGATCATATTAAAAGAGAACAAAAATTGTTCACAATAAACACGATTGACATACCCAACTGTGGACAAATAACACCTAACAGGACTCATAATGAGGCCCAGGGCCCCCATGACAAATCACCTACTTACTAGGACTGTACTGTATATATGTGTGGGTTTCAACATGTGCTACAACTCATCCTACAGTGTAATTTCCCATGGATATTACAGCGGCTAATATAACGTCTTGGCTAAATGAAAGCTACATATACAGTACCTAATGTTTATCGAATGCAGTATAACAGCCCAGGTCTGCCCTAGACTCAAGAGAAATCATCCGATTCCCATATAGTAGTTCGGTCTGAATATGAATTACTGGGTATGTGAGCGAACAGCTACGGGATACAGGTACTGAATTGACTGTGTGGGAAGCAGAATGCCTTGTGGAAAATGTACACACACCCTGTTCAGTGTGTGCACACTGTGGTTTATCTGGTATGACCTGGCCTGCATATAGTAAATAAATCCTGTCACTGGGAACTATTTGGATACTAATCGACCCCCCCCCCCCCAACCCCCTACGATAACATACAATTATGATTTTGTTTTTCCTTAGCGAACATGACATAATCAAACAAGCGAGCTAGCTGGCTGCTGTCATCGCTAACAGCTAGATATGTGCAAGTCACAGCAGGCTAAAGTTATTTCCAAGAAAACTATAAAAGATCATAACATCAGAATACCAGCTCTGAATATATGCTCTGCTTGGTGTCGGACTTTGGTGCCAGTTATATTGAAGCCTGTATTAACATATACCAGCTATCTGAGGAAATATACATCAACCAATATATCAAATGTTAGCTAGTTAACAAAGCAACAAATTGTGTTACCAGTTTCAGTATACTTTTACTCAATTACATTTCAGAGAAAGAAAACATGCAGACCTACAAAGTACAAAGCAGGTCCAACTATTTTAATTGGTATATTTGTTTCTCTGGCCGAACTAACGTTATTAATCCTGTGGCCGCACTTTATTTAAAAACAGCCAATCAAATCCCCATCAATGGAAAATGAACCCGCCAATACCCATGCTGATTGGTCCTTGTGCAAGACTAGAAAGTGGAGAAGAACTGTGATTTAGTGTTCTGTCTCACCTTGACTTGTTGATGCTTGTTTTATACTTGTTTTATGTCTGCACTTTATGCATTGCTCTTGATCTGCCAATTTTGTGCTAATTTTATGCCAGTACTTTTTTTTACTGATGTGAAGCACGTTGAGCTGCAATTCTTGTATGAAAGGTGCTATACAAATAAAGTTATTAATATATAAATTATTATACGCTTGTGTGTTTGTGTAAGTGCGTGTGCATGCACAAGTGTACACACTGTTCTTGATCCTAATAATCAGCCCTCTCCTGGTTGACATATAATAATAATACACTTTATTTGTGTATAGCACCCAGTGTTAATTTCGTCAGCTATTTTATATTTTAGTCTCAAATGCTCTTTTTTGTTTTCATCATATTTAGTCACCTTTATCCATTTTTCGTTAAGTCAAATTTTAGTCAATTACAGGTCTGAGCATTTTCGTTGTTTAGTTTCGATTTTTTTATATAATTTTTTTGACAATACAAACATTAACAGTAAATATCTCAATAAATCACAGGAATATACGTTCCTGTTTTGAATCAATAAATGTAGGTTACAAGATATATACATAATCCCCATTATCTCCATTATACAATACAGTACATACATATGCTCTTGCTCGTTCTTCTTCCCCCCCCCCTCAGGACCCCCCTTGGATAATCCATCCATTATTCGTTTCCAACCAGAGATTACAATTCATATGCTAACCTTTATTCTCTCCACCACTTCTAACCAGATTGCAATGCTGGCTTCATTGACACCTAAAATTCTTGCTGTAGATATCTCTAAATAAATCACACCGAGATAGGTAAGAACCCATACCTTCCGGCACATTTTGTCCGGTTGAATCCATCGTGATGCTATCAACTTTTTAGCAGCCGTAAGACCGGACTCTTTAGCTGTATAGTGGCTGCTAACTGTGAAACATCATTCAACAACAATACAGAAGACATTACAGGTATGTTCAGAAATAAAAATTCTGATAATTGCATAGCGACTTCTTCCCAGAATATCTTAACAGGGGGGCATTCCCAATACATATGCATAAATGTACCTATATCACCTCTTAGACACAAGGAGCATAAAGAGTCTTGTTTAAGCCCCATTCGGTTCAATCTTATAGGTGTCAGGTAAGTCCTATGAATATAATTAAGATTAATCTGTTGATGGTCCGGGTTGCGTGACGCTAGTCGAACGTTTGCCCAGACTTCTTGCCAATCAAAATCTACTTTCAAGTCTGGTATATCCCTCCTCCAGACTGAGTCTAGGGGAAGGATTCCATACGAAGACGTTAGTAAGTGATGATAAAAGTCAGATACGAAGCCTCTCGATGTCTCCCTTTCATAGAAGAATTTGTGATATCTGTGGTGCTCAAGTGGTATCTTTAATGGGACTCCATGAGCCTTCAAAGTTGCTAATAACTGTATATAGAAATAATAAGTGGAGCTAGTGAGGTTAAATTTGTTCTAAATTTCATGATAGCTACAGAAACCCCTTTCGTTGAATATATCTCCCAATGTATGTATGCCTTGCTTTTCCCATTTGGGATATCTGATAGGCCGTTGTGCAATAAGGAGTGCTTTGTTATTAAATATGGGAGAATGGCTAGATTTAGTCTTTTTTGTTTAGTCTCGCCACTCAGTTACAGCCTCATAAGTTGGCGTGAGCTTTTTCTAAACAAAAAAAGCTAACATTAGTGCTAGCTGGTTAGATTTATGTAAGCTATTTAATGTGTTCTATTGTGGTGGCTCAACATAATGTAGTGATCCGTCATGCAGTAATGTAGGGAAGAAAGAGGAGAGTTTCCTTTTCTGTATGCTGCTTTATTTCCAGCTCAATATAAGGTTTTAATATGAGGAGTTCCATTCTCATACACAACACAGCCTGCTAATACGCTAGCTTCACAACAACAACGTAACATCCGGTCTGTCCACCCATATCCCGGGGGGAAACAACATCCCCAGCATAACAGTGGTGCCCCTAAGACCATACAACTAGAGCGACACACAAAACCCCTGAACATTACAATAATTCACTCACGGAACGATGTGTTGGGACAATTATGTTTGTTACTTTCCTGTCTGCAAAGAGTTCCTGTTAGCTAGCAAGTAGCAAGTAAACAGTTTTGACAGTGAAGTTGCTTTTAAAACTAGCAAGATAAAAAAATGTAAACTAAATTTTGTGTCGTCGTTTTTAGTCAACGACATTGCATGAATAATTTTGTCACGTTAGTGTCACACGATCTCCATTAACGTGACGTTTCGTCTTATTTGTTGATGACCATATTTTGTCATAATTTTCGTTGACTAAATGAACACTGAGTGATAATAATAATAATAATAATAATAATAATAATAATAATAATAATAATAATAATAATAATAATAATAATAATAATAATAATAATAATAATAATAATAATAATAATAATAATAATAATAATAATAATAATAATAATAATAATAATAATAATAATAATAATAATAATAATAATAATAACTTTATTTGTATAGCACTTTTCATACAGGGGTTGCAGTTCAAAGTGCTTCACAACAGTAAAAAATACAGGCATAAGCGAGCATAAAAAGATAGACAGGTAGCAAGGTATGGCAAATCACAGTGTTTCACATTAGGATCTAGCATCCCAATAGGCTCTCCGCTTACAGTTTTCAGTAACACAAATAGTAAAAATAGTTTAAAATGATTCAGTTTAAAAATAGTCAAAAAATTATAAAATAGAACGGACATAAAAAATACAGGCATGAGCGAGCATAGCAAGGTATGGCAAATCACAGTGTTTCACATTAGGATCTAGCATCCTAATAGGCTCTCTATTCAGTAATACAAATAATCACAGTGTTTCACATTTGGATCTAGCAAATAATAAAAATAGTTTAAAATGATTCAGTTTAAAAATAGTCATCAGTAAGAAGTAAAAAGTGCAATAACCGACACATGAATTTGATAGGCAGTGTACAAGAGTAGGCAGGGTAAGAATAGTGCAGGTAAATACAAGTTGTGTCAGGATATCCCTGATGTTTCCTCTTGCCACTAGGTGGTAGCAGATATCTATCAGTGAAATGCCTGAGCAAAGAGATTTTAAGCTGTCTTTTAAAGATGTATAGCGAGTTGGCTTCCCTGATGTTTTGGGGTAGTTTGTTCCATAGTTTTGGGGCAGAGTTGATAAAGGCTGCATTACCGATCCTCTTTTGACTGCTTCTGGGAGCCTCTAGTAGTCCAGCAGCTGATGATCGCAGTGTTCTTGCTGGTGTGTAATTTATTAGAGTGTTGGCGATGTAGCTAGGTCCCTGTCCATTTAGAGCTTTGTATGTAAGGAGAAGGACCTTAAAGTCAATTCTAAATGTTACAGGAAGCCAGTGTAAAGCAGCTAAGACTGGACTAATGTGCTCTCTCCTTTTGGTTCTAGTTAGCAGTCGGGCTGCAGGGTTTTGGATTAGCTGAAGTCTCTCTGTGGTTTTCTTAGGGAGACCTGTGAAAAGTGCATTACAGTAGTCTAACCGGCTAGATATGAATGCATGAATTAGCTTCTCAGCATCGTTCTGATTAATAAATGGTCGTACTTTTGCTATATTTCTGAGATGGAAGAACGATGTTTTCGTCACTTTGCTAATATGAGAATTGAAGTTCAGTTCTGAATCTATGATAACCCCAAGACTAGTGACCTCAGATTTGATCCAAGGGGTTAGTCCCCCCAGGTTCTTTATTAATGTTTCTTTTTTAGTTTTGGAGCCGATAATTAGAATTTCAGTTTTGTTCTCGTTTAGTTTCAGGAAGTTCTTACTCATCCATTTATTTATTGCCAGTAAGCAGTCTGTAATGGAGCTAATCGCTGTATCATTTGGTTCAGCAGATATGTACAGTTGTGTATCATCCGCATAGCTATGGAAATCTACATTATGTTCTCTGATGATATCACCCAGCGGTAACATGTAAAGGGAGAAGAGTAAAGGACCTAAGCAACTCCCTTGTGCAACTCCATAGTTGTTGTCGTATATATCAGACATGTGATCTCCTAGTTTAACATAGAATTTCCTCCCTCTGATGCAGTGATTCCCAACCTGGGGTCCGCGGACCCCCTGGGGTCCGCCAGGGGGCGCAGGGGGTCCGCCAGACCACAGATGATTTGAGGTCTTTTTTTTTTTATTTTCTTTTTTTTTATTTTATTTTTATTTATTTTTTTTATTTTTTTTTATCATCAGAAGCATGAATAGTCTCTCCACTACAATAAAAAATTAAGATAAATAAATAAACATCTAGACATGATTTTTGAACGTTAACAGTAGGCTACCGGGTAGCCGCTAAAACGCGAATCAGTTGACTGTATCACTTTCTGTAGCTAGCCTAGCACGCTAGTTAACTTTCTCGGCTCATCTGCAGTCAGCCGCCAGAGGCGAAAATGTGTGACAAACGAAAAGGAGATGACGGCAGCTCATCTGCAAAAAAAGTTAGGACCTACAGCAATCGCGAAAATTACATCACCATGGGCTTCACTGAGGGACCAGATAAACGACCTGAGTGTGTGATTTGTGGAGAAAAGTTGGCAAACTCGAGCCTGAAGCCCAGCAAGCTGAAGAGACATCAGGCGTCTAAGCACCCAGAAACCGTTGGGAAGGATCCAGACTTTTTTCGGAGGAAAGAACAGTCTCTCAAGGCGAACAAGCCTGTTGATGTTAGAGTAGCGTGGAGCAGGGGTGGCAGTGATTTACAGAAGGCTACCGAAGCCTCCTTTGAGTGTTCGCTTTTAATTGCAAAAGCAAAGAAACCACACAATATTGGCGAGCAGCTCATCAAACCAGCCTGCATCAAAATGGTTTAGAAACTGTGCGGCCCACAGGTGGCGGATAAACTAAAATCAGTACCACTCTCGAACAATGTAGTGAAAGACCGAATTGATAAGATGTCAAGTGATTGCGAGCAGCAGCTGTCAGAAAAGCTTAGAAAGGGTCCATTTGCCATACAACTTGATGAAACTACAACTGTCGCAGACGAGGCTGTGCTCATCGTTTATGTGCAATATATTGAAAATGAGGATCTGAAGCAGGACATTCTCATGTCAGTCAACCTTAGGATATTTTTACTGCAGTGGATTCTTACTTCATTCAACATAAATGCAAACCGTTCACCATTAGGGCCTGATTTGAGAGGATGAATACAGGATTTGAATATTGGCAAAAATTTTGAAATACATATGGTGCAAGATTAGATTTGTTGATTGAAGGCACAAGTCAAAGAAGCATAGTGGGTCTAATTATGATGCATATGCCTGTGTATAAGCAGTTTGTTATTAAAATGACAAAAAAAAGGTATTAAACCCAGCTAGGACAGATTCTCTCTGCTACTGATTGGAATTTCCTGTCTCATATTTAGTTTAATTTGTTGCATTGATTTGTTCCATAAATGCAAACCGTTCACCATTAGGGACTGATTTGAGAGGATGAATACAGGATTTGAATATTGGCCAAACATTTTGAAATGCATATGGTGCAAGATGAGATTTGTTGATTGAAGGCACAAGTTAAAGAAGCATAGTGGGTCTAATTGTGATGCATATGCCTGTGTATAAGCAGTTTGTTATTAAAATGACAAAAAAAAGGTATTAAACCCAGCTAGGACAGATTCTCTCTGCTACTGATTGGAATTTCCTGTCTCATATTTAGTTTAATTTGTTGCATTGATTTGTTCCATAAATGCAAACCGTTCACCATTAGGGCCTGATTTGAGAGGATGAATACAGCATTTGAATATTGGCCAAACATTTTGAAATGCATATGGTGCAAGATGAGATTTGTTGATTGAAGGCACAAGTCAAAGAAGCATAGTGGGTCTAATTGTGATGCATATGCCTGTGTATAAGCAGTTTGTTATTAAAATGAAAAAAAAAAGTATTTTATGGTATCTTATTAGGAGGGGGTCCGCGAATTTCATCAGAGATGTTTGGGGGTCCCTGGGGGGAAAAAGGTTGGGAACCACTGCTCTGATGTATGTTTTAAACCAGTCCAGCACATGTTCTGAGAAACCGACATGGTTTTCAAGACGATCGATTAGAATATCGTGATCGATTGTATCAAATGCTGCACTGAGATCTAACAGGATAAGGATGCAGATCTTATTCTCGTCAGAGTTTAGTCTGAGGTCACTGATTATTTTGGTGAGGGCAGTTTCAGTGCTATGATATTTTCTGAATCCTGACTGAAATTCTTCTAAGATGTTGTTTTCTTCAAGAAAGGAATTTATTTGAACTGAAACTATCTTTTCAAGTACTTTACTAATGAATGGTAGGTTGGATATTGGACGATAATTTGCCATTTCATTACTATCCAAGTTAGGTTTTTTTAGTAATGGCTTTACAACTGCTGTTTTAAAGGCATCTGGGAAAATACCAGTCCTAAGGGAAGTGTTTATGATATCTAGCACAGGGCTTGAAACACTATTAAATACCCGTTTGAAGAAAGCTGTAGGTATAGGGTCAATGTCTGAGGTGGAGGAGTTACATTCTGAGACAGTTTTGCAGAGTACATCTAATGTGATGCATGTGAAACTTCTCATGGTTACATTGCACGGTTTGCCGCAATCAGCTTTATTTCCATCATGAGTAATGCTGGCCCTGATCAAGGTTATTTTGTTGTTAAAGAATAGTGCAAGTTCTTCACACTTAACCGTTGATGACTGAGGAGGTGTAGGGGCAGTGTTGAGTAGTACATTAATAGTGGAAAAAAGGATTCTGGAGTTTCCAGCATTTTCTGTAATGATTTTAGAGAAGTGATCTTTCCTTGCTAAGCGGATGGTTTTATTATAAGCAGTTAAAGCATATTTGTATATATCACAGCATATGGTGGTTTTTGTTTTTCTCCATTTTCGCTCTGCTGCACGACATTTCCTTTTTTCTTTGTTGACAGCATTATAGTTCAACCAGGGCGAGGCTCTAGTTTTCTTCTTTTTCGTTTTGAATGGGGCGACAGAATTTAATATAGATGACATTGCATCATTGAGATTTTCTATCATTTCATTTAGAGAGCTGTCATGATTGTGTGGTTCATGTAGTCTGATAAGATCAATGAACTTTGATTCAGCTTTGTCGTTTAGGAGCCTCTTTTTAACTATGATTTCTTTTTTTGTTTTAGTAAGGGTTATTTGAGTATCAAAAAATATACAGTGATGGTCGGAGAGAGGTAATTCAGTTATTGAGATATTTGTTATGCTTAGCCCAGTTGTTGTTATAACTAAGTCTAGTGTATTCCCAAGCCTGTGAGTTGCATTTGTTATATGCTGTATTAGGTCAAAGCTATCCAGTAGATTTTTTAGTTCTATAGTTTTGGAGTCTGTTTTCTTATTAAAATGGATGTTCAAGTCTCCATTTAGGATCACCTTATCATATCCGGTAACACATAGTGAGATCAGTTCAGAGAGCTCCTGTATAAATATTGGTGAGTGTCTAGGCGGGCGGTATATTGTGACAATAATAGTTGATTCTGTTTTTAGTTCAATGGCAAGATATTCCATTGACATGAACTCGCCTAGTTCTGTGATTCTAAACAAGAGTTTTAAGGAGAAGATTTCTGCAACTCCTCCGCCCCTTTTATTTTTTCTGGGTATTTGAAAAAAGTTATAGTCTGGTGGACAAGCTTCTATCATTATTGATGTAGCTGTGTCATTATTTAGCCATGTCTCTACTAGGCAGATGCAATCTAAGTTATTTTCTTTAATCAGATCATTTACTAAGAATGTTTTATTATTCAGTGATCTGACATTTAGGAAAGCTAATTTTATTTGTTGGACTTCTTTAGAGGAGGTCTGCTTTGGCTTGACCTTGATGGCCCTGAGGTTAATAGCAGGTAAACGCATTGATGGCGTATATCTTTTTTCACCATGCCATTGGCTGGTTATGATTACCGGTATGTTTTGAGAGATGGCATGGCAATTGTGCTATACTGCACCGTACTGACTGTACTGTGCTTTCGGGGACATTTGATCAGACGAGATGGCCTTGTGTGATATGGGGGGGGGGGGCGCCTTGTGTTGCTGCTGCAATTCGTGGTGAGATTATGTCCTTCGTGATTATCTCTCATGCTGGTATGAGTTTAATATTCTTGGAGGCCATTAAGGCATGACGCATGTTTGCTGATAGGAGCTTTGAACCTAAGCGATTTGGGAAGAAGCCATTTCTTTGAAAACGTTCTGGGTTATTCCAGAAAACATTGAAGTTGTCAATGAATTTCAGGCAGTGTACAAGACATGCAGCCCCTAACCATGAATTAAAATTTAGGAGTCGACTGAAGGCTTCTTGTCCTCTGCGAAAGCATGCAATTGGTCCACTGATGGACACATCAGTGTCTATGTACACAGACTGATGTTTGTCTAGTGTGTTCATTAAACGTGTGAAATCGTCTTTCAAAGTCTCTGTGCCAGTCTTCTTTCGCAGGATGTCAAACGATCCAGAGTGAATGACCATTTTTGTTATGCCCGGTCTGATTAGTGTTGGAAGTATTTCGGCCAGCTCTTTCACAGATGTATTGTCTAGACAGATATTTTCTGTGTTTGCCATCTCCACATACCTTGTTGTGGAATCTCCAATCAGTATGCAGTCTATTTTCTGTGTAAAGTTAGCATTTTTCTTTCCAACAGTTTTGGGGACGTTTGTTTTTGGGCTAGGCCTAGTCTGCCGGTTCTTACCACAGTCCTGTGGCCTTGGTGAAGCCTTGTTAGCCTTCTCAATAGCCGGCATGTTAACGCTGGTCCCGTACCTTCGGCGTTGGCTACCGCAACGGTCTCCTCGGCGCATGATAGTCTCTTCGCTGTTAGCCGTTAGCTCGGTCTGGGTCGTGTTTGCTAGCCGTGGCTCTGTTTTCCTCATCGTCTCATCATTAGCGTGTGCTCCGATGTGCCGGCTGTTAGCTTCGCTAGCATTAGCGTGAGCTCCGGCATGCAAACTGTTTGCTTCGCTAGTGTTAGCGTGAGCTCCGGTATTCCTGCTATTAGCGTCGTGAGCTCCGTTCCGCTCGATGTTTGCTTCGCTAGCGTCGTTAGCCACGCTTCTATGTCTCTTTGCTTTTGGTGTTGATATGCGTGTTTCCGAGAGTAGGTTGAAACTATTTCCTGGCGGTACCGGGGGCGAGGTAATAGTCGTGTTCATGGTTCGTTTATTTCTCCTTTTATCCTTGACGGTGGTCTTTGGTCTAGCTCCTTGCTTGTGCCAAGGACCGTCTTTTGGGTGGTGCTGTACTGTAGCTACTAGCCCAGGCCAGGTCTCAACCATGGTATCGTTGGCTGTATTTGTAGTAACTTCATAAATAAAGTCAATGAGTCGCTCATCTTGTTAGATTTGGTGCAGTGTACAAACCCGAGCCTCCAGCTCTACAATCATCATACTCATCTTCAAGCAGTTAGTACATTCTGTGGGAGAGCCGAGTCCCGGCATCTTCCCTTATTTCCTGTCTTTTCAGGTTAAGCTAAACTGAAGCTAAGCTAGGTACTTAGCTGGTGGTGGTGGTGGTGATGATGATGGTGGTGGTGGTGATGATGGTGGTGATGGTGGTGGTGATGGTGGTGGTGATGGTGGGTCACTTCAACCGGGGTATCCGTCGCTCTCTCCTAAGCATTGCTCTGGAGCGGTCCGTTGCTCTATTACTCACACGACCAAACCACTTAGTCGTCTTCCGTCTCGTTAAAACTCAAAATAACAAGGAAACCTCTGTATTCCTCTTCTTTCATAAATATCCTCCTTCAGTGGCCGGCGTAGTCCTTTGTGTGTAGCTGATAAGACGGCTCGCTATTCCTCCCACGTACTCGTCCCACGTACTCGTCCTTTCGATGGAGCACTGTGGTCATAAATCTAAATAGATAAGAAAATTCACAGTTCTGGAGAAGTACCATAGGAACTGGAAGTTAACGTACAGAGTAATTAAAGTTGAAAGGGCTGTATTAAATCATTATACTAGCGATAGGCAGAAAAAATGTGGAGCGACAGTAAAAAGCAGCTTGCAGATAACACATTACATACAATAATTGCAGCCCAAGGTGCCTCACAACAGAAATGGAGACATAACATTTGCATAATATTTGCAGAATAAAAACAATGCATAAAGTGCAGACAGAATAAAAGCAGTGCAATAAAATAGCTCTCATTCACAGTGCAGTGATCATGAAAATAGACGTATAGACAAAATAGTGCAATAGAATAGTGCACTGCAATAAAATAACTCTCATTGTACAGTGTAGTCTGGATGTAATCAGTCTAAGTGGCAGAGTGTATTAACTCTTTGACTGCCACGCTGTTTTTCCATCTGTACTCCCTGGCGCCAGCGTTTTTTTTTGTATTTTATTTTTTTATATTATTTTTTAAACAAACATATAAACAAACATGACAACACACGATAAGATATACAAGCATTAATTGTCAGGGCACATCCAATGAGATCACATTTTAGTTAGTTGTCTTATATAAGATATACCCCTAATACCTGTTATCTAAAAAAACCTACACACATATGCTCAGCTCGAACCCCCCCCCTCCCGGACCCCACCTTGAGAAGTACCTCCACTATCCCTCGCACCTAACCAGACACTACCATTATAAGCTAGCTTTTATTCTCTCCACCACTTCTAACCACATTGACATTTTGGATTCATTGAGACCCAGAATTCTTGCTGTAGATATTTCATGGTAAATTACATCGAGATATGTAAGAAACCAAACTTTACGGCACATTTTTTCCGGTTGAAACCAGCGTGATGCGATCAGCTTTTTGGCTACTGTGATACCCGATAAAACCAATCTCTTTAGCTGTGGATTCACTGCAAACTCAAAAACATCATTCAATAATAATACCGAGGGGTGTACAGGTATATTCCAAGATACGAGTTTTGATATTTGTTGGGTCACATCTTTCCAGAATGCCTTAACTGGTGAGCAGTCCCAATACATGTGCATAAATGTCCCTTCGTCCCCATTTGCACATTGGGTGCATTTGGAATCTTGTTTAAGCCCCATTCGGCACAGTCTTATAGGAGTCAAGTATGTCCTGTGAATATAGTTAAGATTGATTTGTTGATGATCCGGGTTCCTTGATGTAAGTCGGACATTTGCCCAGGCTCCTTGCCAATCAAAGTCATTTTCCAGGTCTGGTATATCCCTCCTCCAGACAGAGTCAAGTTGGAGGGTTTCATACAAGGACGTTAGTAATTGATGATAAAATTCTGAAACAAAACCTCTCGATGTCTCTCTTGCGTAGAAGAATTTGTGGTATCTGTGGTGTTCAATTGGTCTGTCTAATGGAACACCGTGAGACTTCAAACATAGCTCTAACTGTTTGTGAAAAAGCCATGTGGACTTGGTGAGATAAATTTTTTTGCGTATTTCTTTATCACTACAAAAACCCTGTTTGTTAAAAACATCCCCTAATGAGTGTATGCCTTGCTCTTCCCATATAGGGAATCTTATAGGTCGTTTTCCAATTAAGAGTGCATTGTTATTGAATAAGGGAGTATGATTGTGCCATTTTTGTGGGTTAGGATTTTTTTTTTGTGATTCACGCCATATCCGGATCGCATGAGTAATTATGGGGCCAAATTTTCGTTCACAGTGCTTGATTGGTAGTTTAGTGTATGCTATGTCCTTCAGTCTATGTGGGGCTACTATGTTTTCTTCTATTTTTCTCCAGGATGCTAATGCTTGGGAGTCAAACCATGTTGTCAATGGACTTAATGTGTACGCCTTAAAATATAGGAAAAAATCTGGAAATGCCATGCCACCATCTGCTTTATTTCTCTGTGCGGTGGATCTTTTTATACGTGGTGGTTTGTTATTCCAAATAAATTTGTATGTGGAGGAGTGTAATCTTTTCCAGTAACCCTCTGGAGGGAGTAACGGTAGCATTGAACTGAAGAAGTTGATTTTAGGTAGTACATCCATCTTAACTATTGATATCCGTGCTTGTACTGTGTTTTTAAGTTTTGCCCATCTATCAAGGTCGTCTTTGATTTTGTTTTGGATTTTTGTGTAGTTGTGCTTCACCGTTTGTCTTATGGTAGGGAATACGCCAGCGTTTTTTGACCATTTTCACGATGTTTGCAGACCCAGCGTATATTCTATATTATAGCTATGGAGACAATAGTATGGCTCATTTGAAAGGAAATATGTATACTCCAACAGGGGAAAACATTTTTAGTTCTACATACCTTCATTCCTGCGCTATCCCTTGCAAAGAATCGTCCCGTTTCTAAATAATCCAGTTCCGTTTCCTGGAACACGAGATATGACATGTTTTGTGCGCATATGGGGGGGGGGTCCCGGAATCGTTTTCTGACGCTGGGATCATTACAAAGGCATGTTTTATGATGGGGTTCGGTAAAATAGACATTACCTTGGTCAGCAGGTCCACCAAAACCATGTCCACTCTTGCTCTGAAGTGTCTTGGGTCAGAACAATAAATAACGTTAGTTGGCCCTGGCAGCGCCCAACAGATAACGTTATTGTTACATCAAAACAGCCTGTTTGAAAATACTAGAATCCAACAGTCTGGTGAAAACGCACCCTATGCTATGGATGGATCGTCACTGTTTGTCCTCTTCATAATATACTCCAATAGTTAGCTCGTCTAGGCGATCGCCATTGCCGAACGTTAGTTGGCCCTAGTCTGGAGTGCTCTCAACTCTATTGTCGGTGACTACCGCGGAGAGGTGAACAGACGTTACATGCTCGGCCGGTTTGACTATAGTATTTTTATGATTTACCAGAAGTGCTGAGTCCAATGTAGTCTGGTGAAAACGCACCTTATCATCCATAAGTGTGATCGTTTTGTCCTCTTCATAATAATCTCCAATAGTTTGCTTGCCATTGCATAGACAGTCCGCAGGCTAGTGGCTACGACGACTCTGGCCAGCAGTGAGTGAGCAACCCCCTTCCCCACAGTAAACTAGCCCATTTCAAAAGGTAGGCGATTCGATCGTCATTTCAATTCCAATTCACACAGAGCTCACACAAGAAGGTCCGGCGGACTGTTTAGAATAATAATAATTAAAAAAATTATTAAAAAAATAGTATTTACGTTTTTGGCGGCCAACGGTTTGCTTTGATAAACGAGAATACTCATTTTTGGCATTCAATGAGTTAAGCGGCTATGGTGAAGAGGTACGTTTTTAGCATACATTTGAAAATATTTAGTGATCTAGCCTCCCTAATATCCATAGGTAAGGTGTTCCATAGCTTTGGTGCATAATTCGTAAAGGCTGCATCCCTGATTTTATTTTGGCTGTGGTTGGGAATCTTCAATAAACCAGTAGTAGATGATCATAATGTCTTTGGGGGCAGAATAATAGCTTAGTCTATGGCTAATGGTTAATTGTGATACAGGCGCCAATAGCTGTATTGGGTGCTCTACACTAAATCAATATAATATCTACCCTGCTGGCCTAGAGAATGAGGTCTGTGTGTGTGTGTGTGTGTGTGTGTGTGTGTGTGTGTGTGTGTGTGTGTGTGTGTGTGTGTGTGTGTGTGTGTGTGTGTGTGTGTGTGTGTGTGGTGAGAGAGAGAGAGAGAGAGAGAGAGAGAGAGAGAGAGAGAGAGAGAGAGAGAGAGAGAGAGAGAGAGAGAGAGAGAGAGAGAGAGAGAGAGAGAGAGAGAGAGAGAGAGAGAGAGAGAGGTTGATTCATGTTCAGTGGTGGTGCCAGTGGATTAATTCTTAAAATGTTTAGTTCAACACACACACACACACACACACACACACACACACACACACACACACACACACACACACACACACACACACACACACACACACACACACACACACACACACACACACACAGTGTACTTAAGCAATACACTACAAGGCCACACACTTGTTAATATTCTCCGATAAGACAGCAATTCCCTCTCCCCACATTATCTCCTAAATATGCACTCTCTTCCTTTCCTCTCCTCTCATTATCTTCTCCTCTCCCTCCCCACCCCTCCCCTCTCATCTCCCCACCTCTCCTTCCCCCCCTCCCCTCCCCTTCTCCTCTCCCCTCTCATCCCTTCTCTCCTCACCTCTCCTCTCCTCTCATCTCCTCCCACATCTTGGAATTATAATTGCACTTAATCTCTACACTTTTATTATCTTGATTGGTTGACCACTTGATTAGTTGACCACTGTTTTGGGTTGGCTGATGGTCTGGTGGAGCCGGTAGGTATAGGAGGTGGTATAACTGGCGTGATATACGTCATTCATTATACGTTGTAGTCCGTGCAGTTTAGGTGGGAGTCAGACACACTAGTGATCAGACATTCCTAGTAGTTTGAGTTCTGCTGCCGTTAGTTCTCCGGCTGCTGGCAGCGGTCCTTGCCCACGGTTGTGGAGCCTGATGGCCGCTGGCACAAAGGACGGGCCGAGGCAGTTAGTAGTGTGTCGGGGGGGTATGAGTCTGTGGCTGATGTTTTCATGATCGCGGGGAGACAAAAGGGTAATTGAAATTGCCCCTTGCTTAATCGCCCGGCCCTACTATCTACTCAGGGATAAATTCTTCTGATTAAGATCATCTGTTCCAACTTCCCTCTTCTCTCTAACCCACCATTACCTTGCACTGCTCTGGGCGGAGGGACAGACCCCCCCCCCACTACTACTGAAAGTCTGAGTCTGTGATGAGGACAGCGGCGGCTAATCAGACCCAGGCTTCTTGGAAGGAGACGCCGGAGGGAAGGGGTTAACGCCAAGGCAGAAATGAGAGGCCGACTTCTAAGAAACAAAGTCCAATTTACTTCCACCGACTGTGATTAGCAGAACCCCAACTATCCACTAACTTGTTCATTATCTCTCTCTCTCTCTCTCTCTCTCTCTCTCTCTCTCTCTCTCTCTCTCTCTCTCTCTCTCTAGCAGTCTCATTAATGACATGAGGGAAACATAATTTGGAGTGTCTGTCTGTCTGTCTGTCTGTCTGTCTGTCTGTCTGTCTGTCTGTCTGTCTGTCTGTCTGTCTGTCTGTCTGTCTGTCTGTCTGTCTGTCTGTCTGTCTGTCTGTCTGTCTGTCTGTCTGTCTGTCTGTCTGTCTTCCTCCCTCCCTTAATTCCATCTCCCCATCGGACTCTATTTCTCTCTCTCTCTCTATATCCCTCCCCCCTTTTTTGCCATGTCTCTCATCCCTCTCCCTCTCTCTCCCACCATTGTTCCATCTCTCTACCCCCCATCTCCCTCCAAGTCTCAGGGGGGAAGGGGGGGGGGTCACAATATGCTGGCTTGAACCTCGACATCTGTGTTGTGACTGAGTCTGCATGAGTTTGTTGGATTTAGTTTTAGTGCACACAACCTTGTGTATACTGTTTACTTTTACTCATACTCATAGTATATATTCAGATTCAAATGATGTATTACCTATTGTTACGTATAATGTAAACAATAGGGCAGACCAGTGGTGGCCGGTGCTACGTATAGTAGGAAGGGCGGGGTTGTCGTCGATTATTTTTGTAAAATCAGTTGTGCAATAGTACATTTTGGTGAGTTGCTTCTATACAATTCTCTTATGACATAAGTCTTAACACTTCCTGCGCCAAAAACGTTGTACAACGGGTTTCAAGTTCATGCTAATTCTGCCAGATCACGGCGTACAACGTTATTTTGATCATATTTCATATTTTCGCCATGGTATTCATATTTCCCTCACGGAGGCTGGTCTGATGCTGTGGGACTCTGCACAACTCTGCAACGCTTCAATACTGCCACCTGGTGGATGATCGGCGAGTTGCCAAACCGTAAGTGGCCGGTTGGATGTCGGTGCGTCTCCTAAATCCGTCCGGCCACTCGCGTATCGTCGCGGGACTCAAGACACACACCATGGATATGGATCGCTGCCATAACTCAATAATCGACATGATTTGGGCGTGTATTAGTATTATACAAACTGGAAATGGATCTACTCGATCCCCATCAAATAACTGGGATCTTTTTGCTCCAGTGTCATCGCCCAACGGTAAGAGGAGGCTGACGTTATTTTCAGCGTGAGTGCTTATTATTATCCATACAATCTGCTCTGATCTATATATCACCCATACTACATGAAGCATTTAACGACGATCACGGAATTATAAACGACCCCCCCCCCCCCCCCGTTCACCCGCGCATGATCAGTCATAACGTTTATTTATTTAATTTAATTTGTTTATTTGGACGGGACAATGCAAAATTAATGAACACTGTGGAGTGTAAAAATTGCCGGATTTAGCACGAGGCTAATTTCCATCCGTTGTCCCCAAACATAAAAACAGGACTCATAGAAACAGTAAGAAATGTACAAATACATAAAAACAGGACACATAAAAACGGTAAAAAAAATGTACAAATACATTCACATGACTGGTTGGATTTCAGCCATTTTTTTTAGTTACCCTCTAAAAGAAGCAAGGGTGGGGCTTTCCCTTATGGAAATAGGGAGACTGTTCCATGTTTGACTGCCTTTTATGGACAGGACGTTTTGGCCAAACGTGGTCAGTCTACTTTGGACCATGCAGTCACCTCTGGTGTCTGACCTGGTGCAGAGTCCAGTGTTTCTTTTTTGTAGATGAATTCCTGTACAGGAGGGGGAGCTAGTCCATGTAGGCATTTGTAGATGAAACAAGAGCTTTTTAAGACTTTGACATTTTCAAAGCTCAAAAAGCTATATTGTTTCAAAATATTGCAATGGTGGTATGCCAATGGTTTCCTTGCAAATACCTTGATGGCTCCATGATAAAGCTGTTTGATGTGTTTCATGACAGTGACACCAGCAAATGACCAGTTTGTGAAGCAGTATTCAATATGTGAGAATATCATGCAATGAAGATACGTTTTTGCAGCATCAACTGTTAAAAAAGGCCGGATTTGTCTAAAATTAACTAAATTAAAATGAATTGTGTTTCACTTTTTTGACATGTTTCTTAAAGGATAGCTTAGAGTCCAAGATGATGCCGAGGTAATCATAAGTTTCAACACCCACTTTTCAGCAACCTTAGATATGGTGGATAGGATGCTGATTGGCCTGTAGTTGGCTACCGACATCCTGCTACCAGATTTAAAAATTGGTGTTACCGTTGCCACCTTCCAGGAAGATGGTACCTCCTTTGAACTGATCGATTGATTCACTAATATGGTGATAGGTTTTACTAGAGCGTCTGAGTGTGTTTTTATAAAATCTGTGTCCAGGCCATAAGTGTCCCTGGCCTTAGAGCGTTTCAGCGCCACAATGATTTTTCTTACCTCTGCCTCTGTTATTTCCTCCAGCTCAAAGAGGGGCTCGGCCTCCACAGTTGGGCTGGGTGATGCACCAGAGGGGGCAAAGAGTTTTGTTATTTCCAATACACTATTTAAAAATAATTATTAAAAGTACACGCCAGTACAGTGGGGTCTTTAATCAGGATGTCGTTGACTTTTAATTCCAGGATGTCAATTACCTGTTTGTTCTGTTTACCTAGTAATTTATTTAAGATATGCCATACCTTTTTACCGTTTCCTTTTGCATCTTCAATTACACTGATAAAAAAGTTGGCTTTGGCCTTTCTTAAGGTCCGAGTCACCTTATTGCGTGCATGGGTACATTTCTGCCTGTCTGTCGACAGCCCAGATTTCAGGCTTTGTTTAAGGAGTGAGTCCCTAAGCCGTAGTAGTGAACTGCAGCTTTGGTCCCACCAGGGGAGGTGATGCTCCTTCCTGGCCTTTTGGCTTCCCCTCCTGGAGAAAGAGGACATTGTTTCCTTGATTTTATCTGTGAACAGACTACAGTTTGTCTCTGTGCTGGCAGAGGAAAGGGTCTTATCCCAGTTTATATTTTTAATAGCATCTCCAAAAAATTGTTGCATGTTTTTGGGGATGAAGTTAGAAGAGGAGTTTTTATTTGGTGCATTAAGGAACCGTTTTTTATTTAATTTCCTAGCGATTTTTTTTTAATTATGATCAGAAAGGCCGGTCAGAAAATTGTAGGTTTTAGCAATTCTGTCAGCTTTGTTTGTGAATAATAGGTATATCCTGGTTTGGGAGGTTTTGGTTACTCTGGTCGGTTGCTCAATTAATTGTACTAGGTCAGTGTTTCTCAAAGTGGGGGGCGCGCCCCCCAGGGGGGGGTGCAGAGGCATGACAGGGGGGGCCTTGAGATTTATAAAAAAAAAAAAAAAAAAAAAAATTGGATTACAGAAAATTATCACTAAAGTGCTATCTGTTGCAGCTGCACTGTTCTCCATGCAAATACCATATTTGGATAAGTTTGACCATTTCTCAAAACCTGAAAATCATTATTTAATAAAACACAGAAAAGGATCACCAAGTTACTCTCGATAAAAAAAAACTTTACAGACAACATTGAGACAAAGCTTCCTGACACATCTCCATCCAAACTCTTGGAAGAACTCATTGAAATCTCATCTGATACCACCTGGAGAGCTAGTTTCAGAGTGTGGTGCTGAGTACCAAGTATCTCATGATTCAGCAGTTAAGGTGTTGATACCATTCAGCACCACATATCTGTGTGAAGCTGGCTTTTCATCCATGACAGCTCTGAAAACAAAATATAGGGCCAAGTTGAGCCTTGAGGGTGACATGCGTGTTGCCTTGTCAAAGACTGACAGCAATAAAGACTGTTTGCTTATTTCCTATGTTCGCTTTGTAAATTCCCAGTCACTGAGTGAAGATCTGCTGTTTTGCAAATATGTCAAAAACAGAGCGACAGCTGATGAGCTCTTCAAAATTATTGACAGTTACCTGACAGAACATGGACTGAAATGGGAGAACTGTGTGGGCTTTTGCTCTGACGGTGCGCAGGCCATGGCAGGGAAAAGGAGGGGGCTACAGGCGCTCATCAAGGGGGTCTCGCCAAACGCGCAATGGACGCACTGTAAATTCACAGAGAGGCGCCAACGTCAAGACAGCTTAGCCCTGAGCTGAATGAGGTTTTGACAGAAGTTATAAACGTGGTAAATTTCATCAAAACCCGAGCCCTGAAAGCGCGCCTGTTCTCTGCGCTGTGTGAGGAGATGGGAGCTGACCATTCTGCAGTGCTGTTTCACAGCGAGGCAAGGTGGCTCTTGCGAGGGAAGGTGTTGTCAATTTGAAAGGTCACGATATTGGTGTTATTTCAATACATTTAAACATGGCCCATAATCATGACTATTTTGTTGGGGGGGGGCCCAAGATATTTTGGTCCGCCAAAGGGGGGACTGACAGAAAAAGTTTGAGAAGCACTGTACTAGGTTATGGGCATCCATGGTTTGCTTGAGGTTCTTTCTAATCCGTTTATCGTCCCAATTTATGTTAAAATCTCCTAGAATAATGGTCTCTTTATTAGAGTCACAGGAGCTCAACAGGAGCTTTAACTGACCATAGAAATCAATTTTGGCAGTTGGTTGTCTATAGAGGCAAATCAAAAAGAAGTACATTTCATTTGACAGAGTGATTTCTACACCAACACAATCGAGATTAACATCAGTTGACCAAACAATTTCTTTGCAGGCAAGGGTGTTCTTGATATAGAGTAATTGTGAGGATTGGTCCAATACCGCACGCTTCCAGGTACCAATTGCCCTCACGCACCTGAAGTGAGTTTCAGATCAGCTCGGTGGAGCCCTTATATACTCTGGGGTTCTGTACGTTCTGTGTCGGGTCTTTTGCTTACCACTACCTGCTGCTTGTTCCTCCCGTGTGTTTCTCCGTCGTTTCTCCAGAACGTCTTTGGAAGTCGCCGCTCTTGCTCCTCTCTGCCATCCGTGGATCTGTGCCTCGTAGATCGCTTTGCGCAATTGCGCCTTGGTGAGTTTTTGGAAACATACTTTTTTGGATGCTCTGTTTTTTCCTCGCATTTTCCTGGACTCGGGACCTTTCTGTTTTTGTGTGTTTTGGTAAACACTGAAGATGTGTTGCTTGTGTTAGTACTGGACTCAGCTAATAATACTGGACTGCCTCGTATTCCATACGCTCGTTTGTTGACATTCTCTCTCTCTCTGTTCCTCCTCGAGTGGATCTGTTCCTCCCCGAGTGGATGTCCAAGTAGCTGCAGAGCCGCAGAGTCAGGAGCAACGCCACAGTGCCGTCTCTGCTCTGAGCCGAGCTGCAGAGCCGCAGAGCCTACTCTGCCCAAGGACATTCTCCCCTTATGCTTTTTGTGGTTTTTGCTCTTCTCTGTTTTGGAAATAAATACGCCCCCCTGGTTTTTGGCTAACTCTGAACTACCTGTCTGTGCCGTGCTGTTGGGGTTGTTTACAAACCATAACAGTAATACACCCCCACCTTTGCCCTTAATCCTATCATTCCTGAAAACATTGTATCCTGGCATGGATACAAGGGCTTCTGGAGAAGACTCTTTTAACCAGGATTCCGATATACCTAAACAATCAATATTGGAATCAAGCAATAGATGCTCTAACTGTTCACGTTTGTTACCAAGACTGCGAATATTTAAGTGTCCACAAAAAAGTCCCTTTGGCTTGCATCGTGGATCCCAAACAAATTTGGAATTGTTGAGAGTATGAAACAGTTTGGTGCAACGATATTCTTTTAGAACTGGATTTCTGGATTTTACCTCCGGTTCATTTGCTAGAAGGCTATCCTGTACAGCTAAAGAAGCATGGGGTCCATACATGTTTGTTGCTAGGCACATTGGACCCTGTTGATGTCAGTAATCAAATGTATTTTCCAAACCATTTGGAGCTGGGCTTGTCAGCTGGGAGGCCACCAGAGTGTGATTTCGACGGTGCTGTGGAGGAGAGATGGGTGGGGGGCATAGCGCTTTCTGGGGCAGAGTTGGTGGCTGCGGGGCCTTGCGTATGATAAGGGGGGTGAGTTTAATTCCAGCGCTTATCAAGTCATTCATGTCGTTAGTGAATTCGATGAGACGTATTGGGGATGGGGAGAAGGATGGAGTGAATGATGTGGCTTCATCTTCACTGTCCTCCCCATTGTCATTGATGGACCTCTCTGTCGCAATCTCCTCCCGGAGATTGTTGTGTTCTTCAGTTGTTCTGATTCCATCTCCATCTGCCTCGCTGTCAGTGCTGCCAGCTGAGAGTTGGGTAGTTTTGATATCCTCTCCACCAGCCTCGGAGGGGGGGGCGGGCCATAACGTTTAGGACCATGTACAGTTGACATTTTTAATATAGCGTGGACCAAACGGCATTTGATAATCTATATATGCATTTATGCCTATATCTCACGTTCTAGGAATTACTGCAGAAAACAATAAAAACATATTTATACTCTAGACGGTATTTCGTATAAATGTGTGAATGAAAACGTAAAACGTTCCTACATCCTGAACGATAGATAATCGATGTTGAATGGGCCATAGTAATGTCAATTTAGCAATACAATTTAAAAAGTTATAGCGAGAGAGAGCCGCGGTAATAGTTAGAAAAGTTTTAGACTCACTTGTTGTTTTGTTGCATCAGGTTTGAACGAACCTGAGACGTCACGTTAACCCTTCGAGAAGCTTTGTGGTCCGGGCTTGAACTTTCCATGATAAAAGTGTCCATATAAATCCATTTATCCCTCTATGGACCAGCCGCCACTGATAGTTTCAAGTTTCGAGTTCAAGTTCAAGTTTCTTTAATAGTTGTCATACAGAAGTACAGAATACTTTTATACAAAATGCTTCTTACTGTTACGCTCCAGAGACTGTGCTAGACAAGATAAGTATGAAATAAAATAAAATAGTATAGCATGTAAAAATAGTAAAATAGAAGTCACAGTGTTCAGTATAGACATATGTACAATGTTCGATGCAGAATAGAAGTAACTGAGTTACTATACAATATACAATATACTATGCAATGTACTAATATACAATACTATATAGTGCAAAGCAGAAACGGGATGAGGTACAATTTAGGTACAATTTACTGTAAGGTGTACGGGTTGTAGTGCAAATCCTTTACCAATAAATATAAAGTGTGTTTAGGTGTTCTAAAGTGTGGAGAGTGGGTGCTGCAGTGTGTTGTTTGTTTAAAGTGAGTGTGCGCGTGTGGATGCGTGTGCTGTGTGCATTTGATGGTTGTTGCATAGTGTTTATTGTTCGTTGATCAGCCTGATGGCCTGGGGATAGAAGCTTCTTCTGAGTCTTTCTGTGCTCGCCATGAGACTCCGGTATCGCTTGCCTGACCGCAGCAGTTCAAAGAGGCAGTTGTTTGGGTGGCTGGAGTCCTTGATGATTCTCTTAGCCTTACCCCTGCACCGCTTGTTGTAAATGTTCTGGTGGGTGGGAAGTCCCCCTCCAATCGGCTGAACGTGTCACTCTCTGTAGTCTGCTTCGGTCTTGTGCAGTGCTATTCCCAAACCAGGAGGTGATGTTGCCAGTCAGGATGCTCTCTATTGTACATGAGTAGAAGTTCTTAAGGATCTTCTGACTGACTTGGAACTTCCTTAGGCGCCTGAGGAAGTAGAGGCGTTGTCATGCCTTCTTCACAACACTGATAGACAATCATCAGCACCTTTGTTGACACCTTGCTTTTTTCATATTTTTATATGCAGATTTAACTTTATTGCTTATTTACGTTATACTATTACCCTGCCCATACATGTACCTCACCTCCCCCTCCCCCATGTTGCTATGATGCCCGAATTTCCACAAGAAATCAATAAAGGAATATCTTATCTTACAAACACACATACACATACAAATGTCATGGTTCAACATGTTTCCAGGACATAATGAATAAAACAAATTCATTTACTCTGCCAAACTGTCTGGCTACCTATTAAAGCAGGGATATACAGTAACTAAATCACACTGTCTAGCTACCTATTACAACAGAGATAGAACTAAATCACACTGTCTGGCTACCTAATACAACAGAGATATAACTAAATCACACTGTCTAGCTACCTATTACAACAGAGATATAACTAAATACACTGTCTAGTCTAGCTACCTATTACAACAGAGATATAACTAAATACACTCTCTAGCTACCTATTACAACAGAGATAGAACTAAATCACACTGTCTAGCTACCTATTACAACAGAGATATAACTAAATACACTGTCTGGCTACCTATTACAACAGAGATATAACTAAATCACACTGTCTGGCTACCTATTACAACAGAGATATAACTAAATACACTGTCTGGCTACCTATTACAGCAGAGCTATAACTAAATCACACTGTCTGGCTACCTATTACAACAGAGCTATAACTAAATCACACTGACTGGCTACCTAATACAACAGAGATATAACTAAATACACTGTCTGGCTACCTATTACAACAGAGCTATAACTAAATCATACTGTCTGGCTACCTAATACAACAGAGATATAACTAAATACACTGTCTGGCTACCTATTACAACAGAGCTATAACAAAATCACACTGGCTGGCTGTTACGTTCTGGACACCGACCTCGGTCGGTGACCACCCACATTCCTGGCATATGTCACTGGGCTTGTCACCTGTCATTTCCCTGTCAATTAGTGCTGTCACTTAGGGGTGGTTCCTGATTGGCTGTCACGGGGGTGTGTGTGGAATGTTGGGTTTTTGTCTCTATTTAACATACCTCTCTTCTGCTTGTCCATTGTCAGGTCTCCACTAATTGCGTTCGGGGATAACGCGGACGGTTCTACTGTGGACCTCCAATAAGCTCCCATTTACCTTATCTTACACTTGTGCTTTTAGCACTTGTTCTCTCTTAGAATTTACTCTGTGTTCTTACTATTAAAGTCGAACCTGTTCAAGAGTAAACACTCTCTGTCTCTGTGATTGCCTTCAACCATTGGAATTCACCTACCTGCATTCTGACAGAAGACCTGACCATCAGAATTCCATGGAGGCCATCATGGAGATGCTCCGGACGCAGGGAGCAGCCCAGACACGGATGGAGGAACATCAGCAGCTGGTCAGCGCCGAGTTAATCCGACTCAATGGGGTCGTCGGATCATCCCAAGCGGTGGCGCAGTCGGCGTTGGCCACAGCCCGACAAGCCCAAGAAGGAGTGGCTGGTGTGCAGTCGGCGGCGGGGGAAGCAGCGCTCCACGCAGAGGAAAGTCGGGGGGTGTTCGGGGTCCAGGAGCGGTCCCGCGAACCACATCTGCAGGCGCCCGCTCGCTATGACGGATCACCGGATGGTTGTCGGGAATTCATCACCCAGTGTCTACTCGTTTTCCGGCTGCAACCACGATCATTTCCATCGGAGACAGCGCAGGTAGCGTATATTATCACACTGCTCACCGGCCAAGCTCTCTCCTGGGCTACGGCGGAATTAGAGGCAGGGGCGATAATCTGCGACAGTCTGGACGCCTTTACCCGGGAATTGAGAAGAGTATTCGATACTTCCCGGGTACTCTCGATCTTCGAGGCTGGTGGTCGTCTTCTCGACTGCCGGCAGGGCCTCCGCACAGTCGCAGCTTATGCTATCAATTTTCGGATCTTGGCTCGGGAGACAGCTTGGGCGGAGAACGTCTGCGTGGTTCTGTTCGTCAGGGGACTCTCAACGCGGATGCGAGATGCTCTCTCCGCGCGTGAGATCCCCGAGCAGCTGGAAGTGCTGATCAACACCACCATCAAGATGGATAATCGGCACCGGGAGAGGGAGAAGGAGCATGTCAACAACACCCAGCCCCAGGTATGTTCTCCTTCTTCTCCTGGTGTTGATAATTCCATGCATTACACGAGTGGGCCACTGGGTGATGAATCCATGCAGCTTGGAGCGCTGTCGTTCTCGGACGACGAGAGGCAGCGCTTCATCAAAGAGCGACGCTGCTTCTGGTGCGGCCGCACCGGTCACCGCTTCGGCAGCTGTCGGGTCCAGGCTGTATCGGCTCGGCGCCAATCGGGGATGGAAGGTGCGCCGTCGGGCCTCGAGAGGGCGCCAGCAGGTGGGCTCATTCCTGCCAAAACCACGGATTCTCGAACATTTTTTGAGGTGGCGATCAACTGTGGGGGTGACATTAGGGGAACTAAGGCTCTCATTGACTCAGGGGCGGTGGGCAATTTTATTCACGTGGGATTGGTGAAGGAGTGGGGAACCCCGGTGGAGGATTTAGGGGTTCCCTTACCAGTCTATGCCCTGGACGGTCGGCCCCTGGGCAGTGGGAGCGTCACCCAACGCACAGTTCCCTTACACATCCGGGTGGAGGGTGGGGAGTGGGAATGGGTTACTTTTTTTGTCATCTTTTCCCCCTATTCTGTCATGGTGTTGGGTCATCCCTGGTTGTCGTCATGTGTTCGTGTCATTAATTGGAGCACGGGCGAACTCTCAACGGCGGCCGACGTCAAGTCGATCGTCAGCGGGAGTTTGCCCAAACCCTTGTCTCCCCCCCCCTCTTCTCTTTTGTCTCCTCCCTCTTTCTCCAGGATGGTGGGGAGCGTGGCAGATTCTGATCTACCCTCTAATCCCGATTTAATAGGGGTGCCTGAGATCTATTGGGACCTGGCGGACGTTTTTAGCAAGACGCGTGCTAAAGCACTTCCGCCTCATAGATCATACGACTGTCCCATTAATCTTCTACCCGGTACCTCCCCGCCTCGCGGGCGAATGTTCTCTCTCTCACGCCCCGAAACCTTGGCCATGAACACCTACATAGAGGAGGCATTGCTTGTGGGGCACATACGCCCTTCCACTTCCCCTGCCGGCGCTGGCTTCTTTTTTGTTGATAAAAAGGATGGTGATCAGCGCCCATGCATTGATTATAGGGGATTGAATGACGTTTCCATCAAGAACCGATATCCTTTACCCCTCATGGACACGGCCTTTGAGTGCTTACAGGGGGCACAGGTCTTTTCTAAACTTGACTTACGTAATGCATACAACCTGGTCAGGATTAGAGAGGGAGACGAGTGGAAGACTGCATTTAACACACCCAATGGGCACTATGAGTATTTGGTCATGCCCTTTGGTTTGGCTAATGCTCCGGCAGTCTTCCAAGCCCTGGTTAACGACGTGCTGCGAGACTTGATTGGGGTGTCGGTGTTTGTCTACTTAGATGATATCCTGATTTTTTCTCGCGATATGGTGCAACACCAAATGCACGTTCGGGAGGTGCTAGACCGTCTCCTCAAGCATCAACTATTCGTTAAGGCTGAGAAGTGTGTGTTTCACACGGACACCGTGTCCTTCCTGGGCTTTGTGTTGATGAAGGGCGATCTGCGCATGGATCCAGCCAAGGTGAGTGCAGTTTTGGACTGGCCACGGCCTTCGTCGCTCAAGGGGTTACAACGGTTTTTGGGCTTTTCAAATTTTTACAGGCGCTTTATTCGCAATTTTAGCGCCTTAGCCAATCCCTTAACAGCTCTCACTAAGGCCTCTCTCCCTGGCTTTGAATGGTCGCCTAGGGCTGAGTCGGCCTTCTGCGATCTTAAACGTCGTTTTACATCCGCTCCTGTATTGATCCGCCATGACGCGGAGGTTCCGTTCATTGTGGAGGTGGATGCCTCTGACGTCGCGGTGGGGGGGGTGCTCTCTCAGAGATGCTTAAAGGATGGGAAAGTGCACCCGTGTGCTTTTTTTTCTCGCCGTCTGTCACCAGCCGAGCGTAATTACGACGTGGGTAATCGGGAGTTATTGGCGATCAAATTGGCACTGGAGGAGTGGAGACATTGGTTGGAGGGGGCGGCACATCCTTTCATTATTTGGACTGATCATAAGAACTTGGCTTACATCCAAGGGGCTAAACGCCTTAACGCTCGCCAGGCCAGGTGGACGTTGTTCTTCACACGATTTCGATATACCATCTCCTATAGACCCGGCTCCAAGAATATCAAACCTGACGCGTTGTCGCGCCAGTTTGATCTTCCTGGGCGGGAGGAGCAGCCCCATCCCATTATTCCACCGGCCTTGATTTTGGCACCCGTGTCTTGGGGCATAGAGAAGGTGGTAAGGTCGGCGCTAACGCGGGAGCCCGATCCTGGTGGGGGTCCTCCGGGACGGTCGTATGTTCCCAAGGTGGCGCGCTCACGCTTGCTACAGTGGGCACATGCGTCATCCCTCACCAGCCACCCAGGGGCAACCAGGACCCTGGAATTTATCCGTAGGAGGTTCTGGTGGCCGACAGTGGAGGGGGATACGCGTTCCTTTGTGGCGGCCTGTCCGGTGTGCGCACGTAGTAAGACCTCTCGACGGGCACCGGCGGGTCTCCTCCGACCACTTCCTATTCCTAAACGACCCTGGTCACACATATCTCTGGACTTTATTTCTGGTCTTCCCCTTTCGGACGGATTCACCACCATTTTGGTGGTGGTGGATCGGTTCTCTAAGGCGGCTCACTTTGTCCCTCTCCCCAAGCTTCCTTCGGCCCGGGAGACTGCTGATTTAATTATACAGCATTTCTTTCGGGTCCACGGGCTGCCAGTAGATATCGTGTCGGACCGGGGTCCTCAGTTCGCCTCCAGGTTCTGGAAGGCGTTTGCCGCCGGCCTCGGCGCCTCTGTCAGTCTGTCGTCTGGGCAACGTGGAGTAGGAGGTTGGCTTGGGCTGAGTACGCGCATAATACCCTTCTCTCCTCTTCTACCGGTATGTCTCCCTTTCAGTGCCAGTATGGTTTTCAACCTCCTCTGTTTCCCGAGCAGGAGCAGGAGGCGGAGGTGCCCTCGGCCCAGGCACATGTGGCTCGCTGTCGCAGGACGTGGAAACAGGTTCGGAAGGCGCTACAGAAGGTTTCGGTTAGTACCCAACGGCAGGCTAACCGTAAGCGTTGTCCGGCTCCAGTTTACCGTCCAGGGCAGCGGGTTTGGCTTTCCACCCGGGATCTCCCTCTCCGGGTGGAATCCAAGAAGCTGGCTCCTCGCTTTATAGGACCATTTAAAGTGATTCATCGGGTTAATCCAGTGGCTTACAAGCTACGACTTCCGAGCTCTATGAGGGTTCATCCGACGTTTCATGTGTCCCTGTTGAAGCCATTCCTCTCATCGCCCTTGGCCCCGCCACTGCCTGTGGTTCCTCCGCCCCGGTTTATTGGCGGTCAACCCATTTACACGGTGCGGAGGATACTGGGTTGTAGGCGGAGGGGTAGGGGGTTTCAGTTCTTGGTGGATTGGGAGGGGTACGGGATAGAAGAGCGTTCTTGGGTGCCTCAAAGGGATATTTTAGATCCCAGCCTGATCGTTGATTTCCGTGTTGGGTTTTTGTCTCTATTTAACATACCTCTCTTCTGCTTGTCCATTGTCAGGTCTCCACTAATTGCGTTCGGGGATAACGCGGACGGTTCTACTGTGGACCTCCAATAAGCTCCCATTTACCTTATCTTACACTTGTGCTTTTAGCACTTGTTCTCTCTTAGAATTTACTCTGTGTTCTTACTATTAAAGTCGAACCTGTTCAAGAGTAAACACTCTCTGTCTCTGTGATTGCCTTCAACCATTGGAATTCACCTACCTGCATTCTGACAGCTGGCTACCTATTAGAACAGAGCTATAACTAAATCACACTGTCTGGCTACCTATTACAACAGAGATAGAACTAAATCACACTGTCTGGCTACATATTACAACAGAGATATAACTAAATACACTGTCTGGCTACCTATTACAGCAGAGCTATAACTAAATCACACTGTCTGGCTACCTATTACAACAGAGATATAACTAAATCACACTGTCTGGCTACCAATTACAACAGAGATAGAACTACATCACACTGTCTGCGTACCTATTAGAGGAGATATAGGACTAAATCTGACCAGTTGTTTCAGTTGTTTGGCCCTTCTCCTTGACATGCCTGCAATCCCCAGACCACTAATTAGCCTAGAGCCAAGTCCTCTAATTTGTGTGATACTTAGTTTGCCCAGGAAGGCTTGTTCCATGTAAAGGTTGAATGCACAGCCTACAGTGTCTCAAGGAGAAGCACTTTGATCTTCAATGACAAACGTGATGTCTGGAGTATTTGGAATATCGTAGAAAACATCACAAGTTACATTAAACCAATCAGGCATCACTAATGAATGACTAAGATATACATACAAACTTAGAAATACACACAGACATATATGCACATAAGACGTGCACTAGACAAGACAATCACTAACACACACATAACCGCACACACATATGCAAAATGATTACTAAGACAGAATACACACTTACACAACCAGCCTCATTATATGCAACACATTATGCATATTATGCATATGGTACACACAAAATACAATGATTAACACAGATGCACATGCGTACGCCTGCGCATGCACACACATACACACTGCTGTGCTGTTGACACACCGTCATTAATATTCATCAACGGTCAGATGAATCAGACAGCTCAGAGCCATCTGTCAATCAAACTGCCAGCCCGGCAATCCCTGCTATAAATATGTATGAGCAACCAGCATGGGACCTTAGAAGGTTTCCGTAAAACTCTCCAAAGCAACCAGGGTGGGACCTTAAAGTTTCCTTAAAAACTATCAAAAGCAACAAGGGTGGGACCTTAGAAAGTTTCCCTAAAACTTTCCAAAGCAACCAGACCTCTACACAGTAACTGCAAATGACTGTAAAAGCCTTTGGACACAATGACACATGTTGGATTTCGTTATGAGGGCAATCAAATTATTTCTACAAAGAGAAGGAGCAAATCAAAGCGTATAAAAGGTACCTTAGCACGGGAACATTCCCACCAAATAATGAGATTTGTTCTGAAAAGATCGCACTTTGATGCAGAATTCATGATGAGCAGAGCGGGATGCCTCAAAGGGTTGAGAGATGATTTTAGGGGGTTACAAAAAAACTTTTGTGCATAGGCACAAATCAACAAATTACAAACTGATCATAAGCACAAATCAACAAATAAAAAATCATAGGCATAGGCACAAAAACACCATACCAGGGGGATCCAAAGGCTAGAGAATAAAAGTGTGTTTTGAGCCTAGACTTTAAACAACGTTTCAAACCATCGAGGTCTTTTTCATCAGGCAAAATCAGACCATGTTGGCTTGAAACGTTATCAGAGGGTGTACTGTAGTGTAGACTAACCACACGCCTCCTCCCAGACACGTGTGAGTCAACCAGCCTCTTCTTTTCTCCTGACAGCTAAGAGTTTCACTGGGAGGGCACTCCCGCTGATGAACGTATTCAGGTATTTATTTTAACATTCAAAACACACTGTGGCAGACCGGCTGGCATGGTAATAGACGGGCGCTATGTGTCGGCCAAGGTACTGGGGCATATGCCCATATTAGGAGTTCCGGAGAGACTCCAGGCAGAGCAGAGCGCATCAGCACAGATGAAGTGCACCTGTGCCAGATGCGCCCGAGACAGGTGAGCGCAATCACTACACAATCAAGCAACATAAAAAATTGAGACAGAGTGACAGAATCATTGGAGTAGCTGAGGCGAAACCTGTACGGAACGAGAGAGAAGCGAGTAAGAGAGACGAGAAGAAGAAGAGGAGGGATATTGTTGTCTGTGTGACCCCATGCTGTGTTTATCTACTTTTGGAAGGAGGACACTGCTGTGTGCTATAACCGCTGATCGTATGAGAAACCGCATGTGTCTCCCGGATCATCCCCCGCCCGTATGAGTACTCTCTGTGTACCGAACCCCGCTAACGGACCAAGCCGCTTCTCTGGAATTACAGACTGGCTGACGATCACACTAACCCCTCCTTTTCCACTAAACAGCATTAAAACTGCTGTTAAACTTGCTTCTACTTTGTGCCGTGTGTATTTTGTTAAATCCAATCTGGTGACAGCTCATAACACCCCCGGGTCTGTCACAACACGCATTGAAGTGTGAAACAGGAAGGGCCTTGCCTCATGAAAAGAGAATGTCAAATGTGAACATTGTGGTTGGCTCATCAATAGTGCGGTACTTCAATATTCCAGTTATTGCAACAGCCCCTTTTCAGTCCCGATACAAATACCAATACCTGGGCGTTGGGTATCGGCCGATACTAGAGATGGGCAAAACTCACAATTACTACTCGATAGTCACTGGGAACTATTCTAATACTAATCGAAAATCCCACCCATGTTAACATATGATTTCGTTTTTACTTATCAAACAAGCAAGCTAGGTGGCTGCTGTCATTGCTAATAGCTATATTTAGGAGTCACAGCAGGCTAACGTTATTTCCAGGGACAAAAGCACTCATTCTGAAAGTTACATCGTTGCTTGAAATGAGCTTGGACATTAACGTATGGTTTTGTTTTTACTTACTAGTGAACATGAGATAATCCAACAAGTGAGCTAGCTGGCTGCTGTCATTGCTAACAGCTAACACTAGCGGACCAGGCTAGCATATTTCCCGCGAACAAAAGCATTCTGTTCTGAACGTTACATCACTGATGCTTGAAATGTGTGAACTTAGTGAAACAACATGGAAAACATTGCTACGAGCTACCTAGCAAGCTGTACCCAGCATGCCGTTCAACAGTGTAACACTCTCAATACACCACACAGTGTCGTTGCCGGTAAAGACATTATATTTTTTAGACAAAACAATATTTGCACAAACTATAAAAAAAAAAGATAGATCACAAAAGTGTTTTGTTCTTATTAAGTGGACATTTGAAGTGCAATAATTGCAGTAATGAAATGAAATAGCCTGAAGTAGAAAAAATCATGTCCACAGAAAATACAGTAGAACATCTTAAATGTGATTCGAGTTCAAGCTAGCGGTTCGACTCTGTTGTTATCAAGTATACAGTAGGGCTGAGCCCTAGTCGATTAGTCGACTAATCGGTCAAAAGGAGCTGTAGTCGACTGGCCAACCTCTTAGTCGAATATACTTTTTTTTTGTATTAGCGTTAGCCACGCTTCTAGGCCTCTTTTCTTTTGGAAAGAATGATACAAAAAAAATATATATATTTTTTTATCATTCTTTCCAAAAGAAAAGAGGCCTAGAAGTGTGGCTAACGCTAATGGCACACATACCAGAGGCTAACTGCCTACGAAAACAGGCACAGAGGCACTTAAAGAGGATTTCACCCATCTAATGCACACTATAGACTAGACAAATATCAAGATCAGTGGACCAATTGCATGCTTTTGCAGAGGACAAGAAGCCTTTAGTCGACTCCTTCAGACATTAAGCACCCCCCACAGCCCAAATGGAATGATAAAAAATTCAAAAATTTAAAAAAATATTAAAAAACAATTAATAGTCGACTAACGGCACATTTTGGCCAATCATAGTCGACCATCCAAATCCTTAGTCGGGGACTGCCCTAGTATACAGCAAACAATTACATCACACTCTTTTAGGGGGCCGCATTTACACAAGTCACGCACACACACGCATACACACACACACACACATGCAAACACACACATGCATGCATGCACACATGTACACAGACAGCTTCATAACACGGTTGTTAGCCATTAGCATATTTAAATAACACCACTTTGACTAATTAGTGTGAGCCTAGAGAGGCTATTAGAGATGCAGGACAGAGGACGAGGGACAAGGTAAAGACAGAGATGCAGGACAGAAGACGAGGGACAAGGTAAAGACAGAGATGCAGGACAGAGGACGAGGGACAAGGTAAAGACAGAGATGCAGGACAGAAGACGAGGGACAAGGTAAAGACAGAGATGCAGGACAGAAGACGAGGGACAATGTAAAGACAGAGATGCAGGACAGAAGACGAGGGACAATGTAAAGACAGAGATGCAGGACAGAGGACATGAAAAGGACCGCGAGAGGCAATCATTCGATCGGTGGACGTGCTTCATCGGTTGTTCATGAAAATATTCCCTCACATGTAACATATCGATGGCTAAAACGCAAAACCTCCTATCTGAACATTTCACTTTTTGGAGAAAACTAAAAAAAACGTGTTGTTTTCTTGCAGAATGCAATTTTTTTAAGGATACCCAATACAATACACTGCTTTTGGCTTTTGTAAAATATCTTGCAGACAGACTGAATGGGTGCAGATGAAGATTTTGGATTCTCATCATCCAAAGTGAAAAATCCGAAATCCGAAATGTTGCAGATAGGATGCTTTGCATTTACATTTACATTACATTTAGTCATTTAGCTGACGCTTTTATCCAAAGCGACTTATAAGTTCTGTACGACAAGTAATCAGGAAGGGCACAACTCTATCAGCTGAGTAACAATTAAAGGGTTATCCATTTTAAAGTAAAGTTTAGGGTGAAACCATAATGATACCAAGGATACAGTTTTACTATGTTCAGATGGAATATTCTCCTCTATCCATTTCCAACTGCCTATTTCGGTCTTGCATGTAGCCCCATGACAAGGGGAATCTGGCATTATAAGAGAGATAGTATGAGTAAACATCCGGAATACCAAGTCCACCGCTATTTCTTGGTCTCATCAATTTCTTATAACTGATTCTAGGTGTCTTATCCCTCCACAAGAACCCTGTAAATAACTTGTTTATCTCTTTAAACCAATAAGAGGGGAATTTGAGTGGTACAGCTGATATTAGAAATGATATTCTAGGTAAAATATTAATTTGTATTACCTCTGCTCTACCCCATAACAAAATGGGTAGCACTGTCCATCTCTTAATATCCTCCCTAATTGTCTTTAAGAGGTGTGGACCATTAGAATAAAAAACCATGTCTATGGTGTCCGGATGTTTATTCCAAGGTATCTCATACCTTGTGATCTCCACTGTAAAGGCGCTCCCATAGTCCAGCAGACTGTACACAGAGCAGACCCCGCGGAGGTCCGCGCGGACTCTTTGAGCCTTCATAGTCGAGCGGACCTCCGCGGACCAATTTCCTACATGTCACGCGGCAGTTTACACAATTGTCCCCACGCTGTTCAACTTCTGTCATGTCGTCGTCATCCGATGTCAAAATAAAGAGTATGTTATCTCCGTTTCCAATATTTCGATAATAAAACGGGCAGTTTTACGCACTTGAATAACAGGTATATTATAGGCAGCGAGATGCAATGTACCGTATAGGCTTGAGGTGGACAGCGCGTGGTGCTGAAAAGACACGCATTGCATGAAATAAAAGCACCAGTTTTGTGTGACACCAAGTCAGCGGTGCGGATGTCCGCGCGTCAGAAAATAAGAGCTTCCCACCTGTGGGTCTGCTGTCCGCTGAGATCAAAGCTCAAGAGTCCGCGCGGACGTCCGCGGAGTCTGCTCTGTGTACAGTCTGCTGGACTATTGGAGCGCCTTAAGAGAGCAGAACCAACATGTGAAGGGTGGGTCAGGTTATTCAGAGGAATAGCTTCACTCTTATTGAAGTTCACCTTATATCCTGAAAACTCCCCAAATGTTTCAATCAACTTCATCAACTGTGGGATTGACTGACATGGTTGTGTTAATGTTAATAGCACATCACAATAACAACTACCGTCTCCCTGCTGCCACTGCCACTGCTGCCAGAAACGCTGGCATTCACTGTCGCCGCCGCAACATCCACCGAGGCCCCCCCCCCGCCCGCCCAAATCGAAACCGGACTCTCCATCTCCCTGACGGCTCATACATCCCCTCTTCCTGGGCCTCTCTGGCTGAGGAGGGGGTCTTGCTGTTTTCCACAAACACTCCCTATCCATTACTGAACTGCACCTAAACCTCCCTCCCATGTTATCCTTTGAATACTTCGCCTTCTCCCTCCCCAACTCTATCACTGCACTACTTCTTTACCGCCCTCCAAAGCCTCACCCCTCTTTCCTAACTGAACTTTCCGATTTCCTGACTATAGCCTCCACTCTCTCCACCCGCCTCCTACTCACTGGTGACTTCAACATCCATGTCGACCAACCCAACTCAAACCTCACACCTGACTTCCTCTCCCTCCTTGACTGTTTTATCCTCACCCAACACATCAACTTCCCCACCAACAACAAAGGCCACACACCTTGTCTGCTCTGCCTCCCTACCCATATCAAATCCTCACCCTATCCCATTCCCACTCTCTGACCACTACTGCATAATTTTCTCTGCTCCCCTTCCCCCACCCCACCACTCCAACAAACGCACCATCTCTTTCCGAAACATAAAATCCATTGACCCTCTCACCCTGTCCCAGTCCATATCCTCTGCCTTTCCCCCTGACTCCGCCCCCTCTAACCCCGATGACTATGCCCTCCTGCTCAATTCCACTCTCTCTGACTCCCTCGACTTACTGGCACTCCTGAAAACCATCATTGTCTCATTCACCACCTCCTCCCCCTGGTACACTCCGGAACTCCGCTCCATGAAGCAGACCGGCCGGCAACTTGAACGCCTCTATAAAAAAACCCATCTCACCATCCACGCCGACCTCCACAAACAGCACGTCTCCTCCTACCGTGACGCACTTCAAGCTGCCAAATCCGCCCACTACTCCACCATCATCAACAGCAGCAACCGCAACCCCCGGACCCTCTTCTCCACTGTCAAGAAACTCTTACAACCCCCGGACAATAACTCACTCTCCTCCCCTGACCTCTGCAACTCGTTTCTCCTCTCCTTCAATAACAAAATATCTCAAATCAACAGCTCACTGACCGCCCGCATCGCCAACTCCCCTACCCTTGCCCCCCCCACTATAATTCCCCCCCCACCTGACTCCATCCCTCCCACCCCTTTTACTGCCTTCGCCCCAGTCGACTCCTCCTTCATCACGGACCTCATGACCACCTCCAAGTCCACTACCTGCTCCCTTGACCCCCTCCCCACTACTCTCACCAAGGCCTGCCTCCCTGCTCTCATCCCCCACCTCACCGCCCTCTACAACCAGTCACTATCCCTAGGCCACGTCCCCTCCCCGTATAAACTCGCCGCTGTCACCCCTGTCCTCAAAAAACCCACCCTCGACCCATCCAACCTCTCCAACTACCGCCCCATATCCAATCTCCCTTTCTTCTCCACGCATTGCTGCCTCCCAACTCCACTCCCATCTCCAGTCCAACACCCTCTATGAACCCCTTCAATCTGGCTTCCGCCCTGCTCACAGCACTGAAACTGCACTGGTCAAAGTAATCAACGACCTCCTCATCTCCGCTGATGCTGGTGCCCTCAACATCCTGATCCTACTAGATCTCAGTGCAGCCTTTCACACAGTGGGTCACTCCATCCTCCTCCAAAGGCTGCACCAACTGGGTGTTGAGGGCACAGCACTTGACTGGTTTTCTTCCTATCTCACTGACAGACATCAATTTATCTCCCTCTCCGGCCACACCTCTTCCCCCTCCCCAGTCACACAGGGGGTCCCCGAAGGCTCAGTCCTAGGCCCCCTGCTCTTCATCTGCTACATTCTCCCCCTCTGTCACATCATTTGCAAATACAACCTCAACTTCCACTGCTATGCTGATGACACCCAAATTTACATCACCACACAATCCCCCCACAGCCCTCCCCTCAGTCACATTGAATCCTGCATCACGGAACTACAAACCTGGATGACCCATAACCTCCTCAAATTAAATAGCGACAAGACAGAACTTTTCATCATCGGCACCAAAACCACCCTCACCAGATCCGGACCCATCATACTCACCATCAATGACTCCATCATCACCCCCTCCCCCCTAGTCTGCAACCTCTGTGTCATCCTCGACCCCACCCTCTCATTTGACCCCCATGTCCGCTCCATTGTCAAAACTTCAAATTTTCACCTCCGCAACATTGCCAAAATTCGTCACTGCCTCTCCCCCCCTGCTGCTGAATCCCTCATACACGCCTTCATCTCCTCCCGCCTGGACTACTGTAACTCCCTCCTCACTGGCATGACCTCCCATTCCCTCCATAAACTGCAGATGGTCCAAAACTCAGCCGCCCGCCTCCTCACTAACACCTGGTCCCGCGAACACATCACACCTGTCCTCCACTCCCTCCACTGGCTCCCGATCAAGGAACGCATTAACTTCAAAACACTACTCCTCACCTTCAAAGCCCTCCATAGCCTGGCCGCCCCCTACCTGACTGACCTCCTTCTCTCCTACCGCCCCACCCATTCCCTCCGGTCCTCTTCCACTCTTTCCCTCACTGTCCCGTCATCCAAACTCAAAAGTTTTGTGACCGGGCATTCTCACGAGCTGCACCCCGACTCCGGAACTCCCTCCCTCAGACCATCAGAGACTCTCCCTCACTCTCCACCTTCAAATCCAGACTCAAAACCTACCTGTTCTCCCAAGCATTCAACCTTCCTTACCCATAACCACCCTCCTCCAACTCACCACCATTTCCCCTGCCCCACGTTCTCTCCTCTCCTGCCCCCCCACCCCCCTTGGTTTTCCCTTACTCTCCTCCCGACTGTCTCCCCTACTCACTCCCGTATTTGTTATCCGTTACTCGTGGTTTTATGTTCCTGTGTATTTCTTATTGTCCTCCGTTTCCCTGTGGTTCTATGTTTCTTTGTTTTCTTTGTTTCTTTTTTGCCTATCGTCAGCGACTTTGGGTCTTTGAAAAGCGCTATACAAAATAAATTAATTATTATAATTATTATTATCATCTGCATACAGATTAGCTTTAAAGGCATGTCCCCCAATATTGATACACGTGATTTTCTCCTCCGCTCGTATGGCACATGCCAGCGGTTCGAGGGTGAGGATGAAGAAACTGGGCAACCCTGCCGGGTGGACCTGAATAGCTAGAATGGTTCAGATATAATGCCAGTTGTCAAATGGCTAATGACTTTATATCTATTTGTTTTATTTGAAACCCCCTTTATATTCCAACTAATCATGTTAATCGTGGCCATCAAAAATTATACTGCACTTTAGCTGGTTGAAAAGATTGGATAAAAAGGAAAAGACTGAATACATGTTGAAACAAACCATACAAGAAGTGCCCATAAACAGGCACACACGTTTGGCAGTACGCCAACCGATTTCACAGTTCTTAGACAACAGTCTTGTCTCTGCATGGTTTCCAGGACCTGTCAATCACACATCTAGTGTATTGAACCCTTTCCTTTTTGAAAGGGCTGAAATACTCTAGGGCCATAATAACTGTCAAGGGTGAACATTTAACAGTGCTATTCTCCTCTGTTCTGTTTTGTTTGGTTTGGTTATGTTCCATTCTAGTCTATTATGTTCCATTTGGATGTATATCATGTTCTGCTGTTTGGTTTAGTTGTAATTCTGTTCAGTTATATTCTGTTTCATTTGGTTCCATTCAATTAGTTATAATTCTGTTTGCCTTTTTTGTATTTTGCTCCCATCACCCCAATTTAGTCGTTGTGCCAATTCCCTTCCTGGTTGATAAAAGGAAGGGTCATCACGTCAGAATACCAGCGGTCTATGCTCTGCTTGGTGCCAGACTTTGGTGCCAGTTCTATTGAAGCCTGTATTAAAATGTTAAAATACAATCTATCTGAGAAAATACACAACAACCAATATATCAAACGTTAGCTAGTTAACAATGCAACACATTGAAGATGATTCTGACATCAGAGGTAATAACCTGTTTAAATGAGGTCATAAACGAGGAGACGGCTGATCCCATTCAACTCAATGTCGGCCGAAGGTTTCACACCCAATGTAACACACCCAGGTGACACACAGTCACAAAGACTCTTAGAATCTATATGCTCAGATTGTTGTCCTGCTACTCCTCCCAGAGCTTTCGCACCACACACACGTGTAAGGTATCAAAATCACCGCCTTGCTCCAACTCGAGTTGCTATTACTTTTTGATATAAATTTCACCGCAGAGTTCTTGAAATAATCTACTTAAATAGCTCCATACTGTAGGAATGAATGGCGGAATGTTCCAAACTAGGGTGTAGAAGCTGCATTTTTTGTTTTACCATCACCTTTTGTAAATTGCGACAGTGGTCTAAATTTTGGACATACAGTAGATATAAAAGTAACACACGCCCCCTTGTACAGGCCTCACTCCTTTCATACCTCAAGAACCGTTTGTCATAGAGACATCCATTCTGAAGCCATGCCCATAACCCATTTCATATTTGTCGTTTGTCGTAGAGACTTGCGGGTGGTGCCATTGGATTCAGTGGGGATATACTCTTTCATTGGTTCATGTTTGCCACGCCTCCTAATATTAGACAGCGCCCCCTTTTTTGTATCTTTTGAACCATTTGTGGGAAAGACTTGCGGGTTGCACCATTGTACGCAGTAGGGATATCCTCTTTAATTGGTCTATGTTTGCCCCCTATTTTATATATTTTGCCCTGCCCCCTATGCTTAAGTCCCGCCCACTTTTTGAACTTTTTATATTTTGAACCGCTTGTCGTAGAGACTCGTGAGACGTGTAGGCTGGAAGTACTCGGCTGGAAGATCCTCTCCCGTTGGCCGGCGGTGCACAGGCATCACCCACACTTTCACAATTTCCCCCGCGGAATTGTCTAGTTTTATTATATTGTCTAAATTATAATGTATTGTATTCTATTGTCTAAATTATATTATATTGTCTAAATTATATTATGTTCTATTGTGTCTGAATTCTATGTTCTATTCTATGTCTACTCGGGCCTAATATAGTAATGGTCCCAGACCAGAAAAGACATGGACCCTGGTTCTACTAATGAGACCGGCTTATCTTCACCCTTTGTGACCCTATCTCTCATTCCCCTCTGCCTTCCTGTCTCTCTCTCTCTCCCTCTCACACAGTTTCCCCTATTTTCACAAAAAAGTACACATGCACATCCCTTCTCACCCCCTCAAAGCCCTGTCTTATTTTTCCGTTGTAAGCCTCCTACTCCCTCGCTCCCTTGTTCCCAGGCTGACCTCTGTGATGTCTGCCTGGCTCCATCTGTCAGTCAAGGCTCAAAATCTTCACCATGGCCTTCTAATCATTCTTTCTCTCTCTCTCTCTGTTTCTTGTCCCCTCTCTCCCTTCTCTCTCTCTCTCTCTCTCTCTCTCTCTCTCTCTCTCTCTCTCTCTCTCTCTCTCTCTCTCTCTCTCTCTCTCTCTCTCTCTCTCTCTCTCTCTCTCTCTCTCTCTCTCTCTCTCTCTCTCTGTTTCTCGTCCCCTCTCTCCCTTTCTCTCCGCCTCTCCCCGTCTCTCTCCCTCCCTATCTATCCTTCCTCTTTCGCTCTTATTATCTCGCCCTCTTCCTTCTCTATCTCTTGCCTATTAGCTTTCTCTCTGTCTCGGCCCATCTCCCTCTCCCCCAGCTCTCTCTCTCTCTCTTCCTCTCTGTCACGGCAGGGAAGTAGGAAGAGGCTGACATGCCCACTTAATGCCCCACGGATTCTCTCTCTCTCTCTTCTCTCTCTCTCTCTCTCTCTCTCTCTCTCTCTCTCTCTCTCTCTCTCTCTCTCTCTCTCTCTCTCTCTCTCTCTCTCTCTCTCTCTCTCTCTCTGTTTCTCGTCCCCTCTCTCCTTTCTCTCCGCCTCTCCCCGTCTCTCTCCCTCCCTATCTATCCTTCCTCTTTCGCTCTTATTATCTCGCCCTCTTCCTTCTCTATCTCTTGCCTATTAGCTTTCTCTCTGTCTCGGCCCATCTCCCTCTCCCCCAGCTCTCTCTCTCTCTCTTCCTCTCTGTCACGGCAGGGAAGTAGGAAGAGGCTGACATGCCCACTTAATGCCCCACGGATTCTCTCTCTCTCTCTCTCTCTCTCTCTCTCTCTCTCTCTCTCTCTCTCTCTCTCTCTCTCTCTCTCTCTCTCTCTCTCTCTCTCTCTCTCTCTCTATTATAGTTCAATATTCAATATTTGATCACCAAAAAAACCCAAAAAACATAAAAAGGGGGCCCCCTCGCCCAAAAAGGGCCCCCAAAAATCTGACTTGCGCACTGTGCACGCTCGGTTCTAACATACACAGGTATAGTGCCCTTTTCAGCCTTTGAGCACCTGCCCCTCTAAAGTCCTGTGCACGTCCCTGCTTCCACCTGAGGTGAATACTTAAAGGAAAACTCCAACATTTTGGGAAATTAGCTTATTTAACATCTTCCCTGGAGTTAGACAAGAAGATACATACCTTTTTTGTCTCTGTGCGTGCATTTAGCTTTGGGAACAGTCGCTCCGTTAGCGTAGCTTAGCTTCATCACTGGAAGTGGGGGAGATCCGGAGCTTCATCACTGGAAGTGGGGGAGATCCGGAGCCTGACGTTCCCTTACACTGTATACAGTCACGAAATACACTCCAAATACAACTCCAAAACGTTCATGTAAACATGTTGTGACCTGTATATTCACCACGTGGAGAAATAAAAAATAATTGAATTAGACAATTACGTTTTATAAGCAAATATACTCGGAACAAGTTTTTGCCTAACCACTCCTCTCTGAGCGCAGTCAGTGATTTCAACGTGTCGTCGTGATTGTTGACATTCTCATTCATTCAAAGGATCCGAACCGATTGAAGTTTATGGATACCATGACTTAAAATCCTCTTACCTTGACGATTAAAAGCCTCCCCAATTTAGAAAACAGTAATCCAATGGCTGGTATTGATAATATACTACTAACTACTGGACGCTCTGAGCTAACCGGAGCTAACACAGAACAGGATGGTAAAGCATATATAATGACTTCCTTTCTGGGGTTTTCAAAATAAAAGTGCAACGTTTATAGCAGCGGAAAACGTTTATTTTGTACATTATCGAACGTTAACACGAACCTAAACTAACGTTACAACTAACCTAAAGTTAGTTTAGGTTCGTGTTAACGTTAGATAATGTACAAAATAAAAGTTTTCCGCTGCTATAAACGTCGCACTTTTATTTTGAAAACCCCAGAAAGGAAGTCATTATATATGCTTTACCATCCTGTTCTGTGTTAGCTCCGGTTAGCTCAGAGCGTCCAGTAGTTAGTAGTATATTATCAATACCAGCCATTGGATTACTGTTTTCTAAATTGGGGAGGCTTTTAATCGTCAAGGTAAGAGGATTTTAAGTCATGGTATCCATAAACTTCAATCGGTTCGGATCCTTTGAATGAATGAGAATGTCAACAATCACGACGACACATTGAAATCACTGACTGCGCTCAGAGAGGAGTGGTTAGGCAAAAAATTGTTCAGAGTATATTTGCTTATAAAACGTAATTGTCTAATTCAATTATTTTTTATTTCTCCACGTGGTGAATACACAGGTCACAACATGTTTACATGAACGTTTTGGAGTTGTATTTGGAGTGTATTTCGTGACTGTATACAGTGTAAGGGAACGTCAGGCTCCGGATCTCCCCCACTTCCAGTGATGAAGCTCCGGATCTCCCCCACTTCCAGTGATGAAGCTAAGCTACGCTAACGGAGCGACTGTTCCCAAAGCTAAATGCACGCACAGACACAAAAAAGGTATGTATCTTCTTGTCTAACTCCAGGGAAGATGTTAAATAAGCTAATTTCCCAAAATGTTGGAGTTTAACTTTAAACATCCCTTTAACCTCTCCTTCTTAAGGCCTCTGCATGCTACAGAAACTTCAAAGCAACTGCAACACAACATCGATAAAGCAACAGTGTTTTAGACACTCTGCCTTTATGCTTCTGCAACATCGACGCGCAAAGTTAGTTTAACTAAAGTTAGTTTAGGTTCGTGTTAACGTTAGATAATGTACAAAATAAACGTATTTCCGGTGATTTTAGACGTCGGTCTTTTATTTTGAAATCCCCCGACCGGAAGTGTTATAGTGTCTGTTGCTAGCAGCTTAACTTTCTGTGCTTTTCGAGCTAACGTTACCGTAACATCATTAGTTTCCAATGGAGAGGACCTCGGCTCACATGCAGCTCAAACTACCTATTGGAATAAATTAATTGATTGATGTTTAACTTGTCCCTGTGTGTGTCCAGTCATTTCGACTAGCAAATGTTGATTTTAACGTTAAAGTTACCTCAGGATACCATTGTATTTAGTTGGTTAGCTATGTAGCTAATGTGGATAGCATTTTGTATAGCACCAATGCTAGCTGGCTGGCTACAGCTTTATTTACTAAATTATGGAAGCTTTTTAATCGTCAAGGTAAGAGAGGATTTGTCATGATCAACTGAAGGCGTATGCTATGGAACAATATGTGCTTGGGTTTTCAGAAAAAGGCCAGCTATGTGACGCTAATTATTTAGCATCAACACTGGCTGGCTACAACAATGGCGGATGGTATTCTATGCGAGACCAATATTATTCTATGACAGCCCCGCCCCCATTCGCTAACCAACCAATCACTGCTACGCAATATCAACGCAACGGTTGTTTAGGTTAGATTTGGGGGACATGTACACAACGTCCAAGCAACACAGTCTACAAGACCCTAAACAACAACCGCGCTGAAATCGCGCTGATGTTGTGTTGAAGTTGCTTTGAAGTTGCTGTAGCATGTAGAGGCCTTTACGCCGGCTCCCGGTGGAAATCCCTCTTTTGCTATAGAGAATCAAACAGCATAGTCCAGATTAAGTGTAGTAAATAGAGCTCAAGCACCAGTCATCCACCCGGGCCTAGAAGCCATCACGGGTCCGTGTATAGGAACACTTTCATGCTGCTTGCTTCACTATTGTAGGTGGGCCCTCTCACGCATTGACCGTTTCACACAGTCTTCTATGTAACCATTCAACTAATTGTAATATATGTATATATACCATCTTCCCACCTTGTGTATTATCAGATCAGATAAGATAAGATATTTGTTTATTGATCCACTTGGGGAAATTCAGGGAGCAGCATGTAGAAAGACATACATAGGCAATAAAATTGTATCTGAATATAAAAATTAGGGGAAATAAACAGTGTAAACAAAGGTGCAGATGAGGGTCTATATGCTCCTATTGGTTATATTATACGTTACAATAAATAATAGGCAATAAAGAATTTGAATCTGAATATAAATTATGCTAGTTTGTCCAGATAAGCATATGTTCTTCAGCAAATGGACGATACATTAGCAGCATGGCGTTTAGCGAGCTCAAAACTAAAAGGTGCCGCTCAAACGAGGAAGGAAAGAAGGATGAGTGTTCTGCTAAACTGACGTGCAGTCGGAGTCTAAGGCTATGTTCACACTGCAGGCGAAAAGTGGCCCAAATCTTGCTCATATGACTCAGATCAGATTTTTTCACAACAGTGTGAACAGCACAAATGGAATGAAAATGATCTTTTCAATTCAGATTTGGGCCACTTTCATATGTGGTCCTAAATCAGATACAGGTCTAATCTTTTGCAATGCGACCTCAGTCTGCACAGTCATGCCACTTCCATGCTACTTTTACGTCACTTTAACATCTTTATTGTTCATTTGCACACCCAGGTCAGTTCAGGAGCGTGACCGGTTCACACTGGAATCTGATATTGGCACATTTAAAAAGTAACGTGAACAGCCAAACAAAATAAATCTGATCTGAGCGTTAAATCAGAATTGTGAACGGTGTGAACGTAGCCTATAGCATTATAGCTCACCATTGCCAATGTCATCTAACTCCCCACATTCAATGAGCAGCATGGGACAAGAATGACTCAGTGGAATTGGCTGTACTCTCAGTAGAGAACAGCCGAGCCAGGAACCTTGGACATGAGCAGTGTTGTTAACATTCTGATGACTTTGCTGAGCTAAGAAAAAAACGTGCACTCGGGCCAATCACAATTATGCTCGGCTGCTGCCTCTTAGCCTCTGTTTTACCCTCCCTGTACTCCGTCAATGTCACCAAGAGGGTGGAATACACAGTAGATAATATAGTAATAGGGGCACAGGAACTGCTCCATTGTACGAAACTATGGTAATGAAATGATTTACTGTAGAACGAAGGGCAGCCAACTTTTCAGAAAACATTGGGAGTGAGATTTGATGGAAGTTGAAATTCTTTGGGGCCCGGTTCGGGGGTCACAACCGCACACTGAATACCTTTATTTTCATTCACTTTTGTACTTGAAGTAGTCACAGGACTAAGTAAAGTCTCAGGTCTTTGGTCACACAAGTCCACAAGTCTCAAGTCTCTTTTTGAAATAATACTTTTTTAATCAGCTGTGCATCAGGTTATAAATAGCCACTGTGCTACATGGTTATAAATAGCCACTGTGCAACATGGTTATAAATAGCCACTGTGCAACATGGTTATAAATAGCCACTGTGTAACATGGTTATAAATAGCCGCTGTGCAACATGGTTATAAATAGCCACTGTGCAAAATGGTTAGAAATAGCCGCTGTGCAACATGGTTATTTCTAGGGTATTTATTTGTTCTGCATGTTGATTATCTCTAATATAATCTATTACCATTTCAGAAATCTGTTGAATACAATTATTGTATGTATAATGTTTTACTAAGGTATACATAAGGTCACTTTAAAATATCATACTGCATACACTGCAATATGAAAGAAAATAATTGCTTTTATTCTGTAGCTGCCTACCATTGTTGCCTTTATCTATTGTTATTTTGATATGGTCATGTAGTCTACCAAACCTCCTTTAGACTCACAAGTATGCTAGGCTGTTGCCTCTTATCCTCTGTTTTACCCTCCCAGTACTCCGTCAATGTCACCAAAAGGCTGGAATACAAAGTAGATAATATAGTAATATATATATAAATATGATAGTAATTTTTTTAATTAACGTTTCCACACTTTCCTCACTAAATGACCGGATGTTGCAATTTCGTTACGCCCCCCACATTGCAAGAACGCACTGGAGCTGGTCAGGGGACCTGATCTGCAACTCCAAGATAGTTTTCACTAGCGATTCATTTAAATTCTTTCTTAAATGCACCTTAAAAATTCATAATCCTCTGCCTTAGCAGAGAGAGGAATCAATATTAGAAGACCTTGAAGAACTCGTGTGAACCACAGAATAACAAGCCATTCATTTTCCCATGCCGGAAGAGCTGCCCTCCCTTATTCATTATTAAATATCGACACGCTTGAGGTCTATTCTGGGTCACGACCCACAGTTTAAGAAACGTTCCCCTATGGCCTATGGCAATGAGGTCCCAGTGGGGCTGGACTACGTGTTGGTCTCACACACAGGGATGGGTGATCTCTGAAACTGGCCTGATCTGACAGAAAATGTGGGCGAATTATTATGAGTAGTTAACGTATTGGACCCAGGTGCAGTGCATAACAGAGATGCAATTGTTGATTTCCAAAAATAAATACACTCTTTATTTGAGGAATAATCAACCGTACACAAAAAAGATGAAACAAAAGGGGAGAAAGCTTTGTCTTCAAAAAACGTTTACATACAAAAATAATTGAACTGTACAATAAATGATCAAATAAAAGTGGAGAAAGCTTAGCCTCCAATAACTGCTTAAATAAGAAGTACACAGCAAACAATGAGCAACACTCTTTCCATACTTATCTCCCATGCAGGCGAGGAATGATAAGGCTTACATAAGACACACACAACTCACGTAACGAATAGCGAACAACCGACAAGGAGGTAAGGCACAGGGAAATATAAAAAGACTATGACTAAACAACATACACACCGGTTAACAATCACAGTAATTAGGACAGACAAACATAGATATACCCACAAGGGAACACCAGAGGTTCGCTCAACCACTAGAGCAGGGGTCAGCAATTAAGTTTGGCCTCGGGCCACATTTTTTTTCAAGCCATTGTATGGCGGGCCAGAAACAAAAACAATGGCTAATTTAATATATTGATAGTGAAAACATTTGAACTCTGTGACAGAACACCTTATAAGTAACTAAGACATACATTTGTGGCAGAGGCAGAGAATGGACAAAATAAACGAGCTGCATAGGTGGCATAATGAACTGTAAACGACATACACATTTGCACTGAACATTATACCTCTGTCTTTTTGCCATTTTATGATAAAACCAGAGACAAGCGCCTCTCTCTTATCGGTCTATCTTACATTATGCGCAACCAATGCGTCTATCTGACGGCCCTTTCTGTGGAGAGCACTGGACTATTGAGAAACTATAGGAATTTTCCATTGGTTCTCCCAGTCCACGTGACCATTTCTAGCATTTCCAGTGACAGACATAGATATATGACAAATGGATAGTTACAGCAGATTAGATGCAGTCCAGAGAAAACAACCAATCTAGATATTTCAAGATTGATTCTATAGGGCGGCTAGGTGGTGTAGTGGGCAAGGCGCTCGCCATCAACGCTGGAGACGCTGGGTTCGAATCCAGCTCTCTGCGTTGCTATCAGCTTGGCTGGTCGTTCATACTAACACAATTGGCAGTGTTAGGGGTGGGAAAGCTGATGGGTGGGTCCTTGGCGTTGTGGACAGCGACCCCTACAGTTCGGTCCGGGCGCCTGCACAGCGAGGGTAGGATCTGGAGGGAGGTAGTGTGACATTCCACACGTTACACTCTCCCGGTGAGAATCTGCGCTGCCAGGCTGGCTGCCGGCTGGCTGCACATGCGTCGGAGGAAAGCATGCGACAGTCTCCGGCCTCCCGGACCAACAGTGGGGGGGAGTGCGCAACAACCAGGAAGGGGGTTGGGAATTGGCATAACGACTAACAGTGGGATGGGAGAAAAATCGGAAAAAGGAAGAGGGAAAAAGATTATTTTTTTTTAAATAAATAAAGATTGATTCTATGCTTTACATCCGCACAATCTCGAGAGATGCACAATTTTTTTAGATGACACTCGATTCCGATACAATAAAGCAAGTCTTTATCACAAACGGATCCAAAGATATTTAATGTTTTACAAAACATGTCTAGTGTTGCGCCCGGCTTTAGAGGGTTAAAAGCCCAATTGTATTTTTTATTTAGTTAATAAATGTCTCGTTGTAATTCCTTATATACCTAATGTAGCACATCTTCTTGAAGCGGATTCAGCTTTTTTGCTCTGATTTGACTTTTAATTGCATTGTTACTGTTCACTGTGGTGCCATCACAGTCATATATAAGTAAAGATAAAGTTTGAATGACTTACTGAACTGGTGTTTTAATTTCACACCACACTGCTTGTTTGTTATTTCAGCACCAGGCGCTGTCCACCGACTTTTTTCATGTTGAGCCAGCGCTACATTGCACCTCGCTGCCTACCTGTTATTCACTCTCAACATGGATAAAACAAAGTATAATAAGCATTCTTTAGGTGGTGGTAGTATCTCTGTTTGGACATTATAGCTAACATATAGCCTAGCCTAGTTGGTCTGATATACAAAAAAATTATAATAATCATTTTAAATAATATTTTTCAAAATAATCTGACGGGCCAGACATTATTGCTGGCGGGCAGCCTATTGCCGACCACTGCACTAGAGCAAACCCCCACAGCGAATAATGTGTCTTGCTATTAAGACCCTAGTGTTTAGAGTCACAACGTGAAGGTTCCCAGTTCAATCCCTGCTCCTGCTTGTGGCGCTTCAAAGTGTCCTTGAGCAAGGCACTGAACCCCCTGCTGCTTCTGCCGAGCAGGCTGTCGCCTCCGCCGTTGCTGTGAGTGAATGGGTGAATGTGAGGCATAAGTAGTGCTATACGGATATAAATCATGCTGAAGACCGTCCTTGTCCATAAATAGTCATTACCTCTTGGTTTTAAGTCACATGGAGATTCATAAGCCTAATATTGTCCATTGTAGGGGAATGAGGAAATACGCTGGATCAAACGTAACTTTTCACAATGAATGGTGCGAACGTTCAATGGTGGCCAGTGTTTGTAGTAATTGCTATAATTAAATACACGGAGGTCAATAGGAACAGTGTCTGTGAAAAAGGTAGCTGGTCTGATGTATATAAATGTCATCCATTTTCCATCATCATCCATTTAAGACTTGTGTCTACTATACACTGTAGTGGGACATTTTACTGCATCATTTCTGGGGGCTAATTGGATGAATTACTGTAGACTGTTTATTACTTGTTATTTGTATGTTTCAACTATAATGATTTAATCTTAACTATCAATCTGTCTGCCAAGCAAACATAACTCAGATGGATCTTTCAAGACTTACTCAAAGACGGACGTTTATTTTTAGCAGTGCTGGCATGAGATAACTCCCAAAGCTGTTGAGAAATGGCCAGGAGTGGAGGAGAGAAGAGAAGAGAAGAGAAGAGCAGAGCAGAGCAGAGCAGAGCAGAGCAGAGAAGAGAAGAGAAGAGAAGAGAAGAGAAGAGAAGAGAAGAGAAGAGAAGAGAAGAGAAGAGAAGAGAAGAGAAGAGAAGAGAAGAGGAGAGGAGAGGAGAATAGAGGAGGAGAGAAGAGAAGAGGAGAAGAGAGAAGAAAAGAGAGGTGAGGAGAAGAGAGGAGAAGAGGTGAGATGAGAAGAGGAGAAGAGAACATACTAGATGACAGCTGCTCGCTTGTAAGATACTAGATGACTCAAATCTTGTTCGATACTAAAATTGTATGTGACATGGACCCTCATTCAAAGAGAGAGTCTGTTTGTATTTTTTCACTGCTAAATCATTTTTATTGGTGAAAATACAGTTTAGCTGTGAAACAGGTAAATAAGTAAAAGGTTTCGTTATCAAAACACTAGATAGAGAAAAACTATCCTATAAATGTTACTGTTTTGAAACCAAAAGTCTTAAGCTGAACAACTTTAGGGTCACTGGACGAAGATTATAAAGAGACAATACTCTCTAATATATTATTTCTGACATGTTACATTATGGCTCTTGGTATTGGGATTTAGTATTGGGGAAACTCGTCCACAACTTAAATTAAATCCCGGTATCGCCCCGATATCCCCCAGCCCGGCGTCGCTGTGTCCCTATCCTTCCTACATACAATATCTCTGGTTCTGTGAAAAACACACCAGAGATATTTACAACTCCCGGCCTCATCCATACGTGATGGACACACATCCTTGAGTTCAAAAGCTCCTGTGGGATTTTCCCGCCGACGTCACATACAGGATCAGAGAAGAGCCCCAAATCGCCTTAGTGTGTCATCTCCCGATCCCTTCCGCCGTGGCCCGGATAGAGCCGCATTATGCCAAAACAATAGGGCTGTGAAATCCTTTTAGCCTCTATCTCTGATATCATTATGCACGCTGCTCCTTTACAACAAGCTCTGTGGCGCTTCTCAAACTCCACTTAGCCCCAAGTGCTACAGTGTAGTGCTGGGCGGTTCCTGACTCATCCGGGTTAAAGATCTGAATCTTTGTACTTAATCAGGAATCACGAGTCCGAGGTCTCCATTAACCCGGATGCTATGAGTCCTCTGACTGTCTCTGACTGGCTGGCTGCTGCAGTGCTGCATGTTACTGTAAGTACACACACACAAAATGCCCTGCTATATATATCTCATTGTTATTTTTATTCTAATTAACAGTTAGTGTATATAGGCTACTGTACCTGACCACATCTTGCACAGCCCTGGCCTATTTTCTTTTTTATTTAAATATATATATATATATTTACTTATATAACTATATTCTATTGTGCTTCTATTTAATTTAGTTTGTATCCCATTTTATTTTATTCCACCTTTTTATTTTACTATTTTTATTTCATAATTATATTATATTGTCCTTCTATTATGTAGTTAATATTTCATCTGATTCTGAAACGGAAAGACAGCGGACTCTCAGACTCAGATGGGTTCACAGATTCGGGTTAGCGATCTCCTGTTAGTGGACTCGCCGAAAGTGGCTCTGACTCAAGATTCGTTCAAAGATTCGGGTTAGCGATCTCTTGTTAGTTGACTCAACAGAAGCACCACAGACTTGTATGTATTATGTAATCTCTTCGTCGCTGAAAATTAAGGAAACCTCTGTGCCTTTCAAGAAGGAGAGGAGTGACTCAAGTGACTCACATGGACCGGATCACTTCAGTGAGTGACTCACACCAGCCCGAATCCTTAAAAAGAACCGGACTTACCACCACTACTAGGGGGGTGTTTGTCTGTCCATACGGCCGGTTATACACACAGCACACGGCCTCCTTTGTCCGCTGTGATTTAGCGCTGACTGTGAGGGATTGCCGCGGCTCCGGCCGAGACGTTGAGGCGCTGCGGTGAGGAACGCCGTTTTGCTTTTGTCAGTTTGATGAACAGCACATTTGTAGCGCCAGGAGAGGATGAGCATGTTTTCCAAAAAGGGGGCTGTTTTTTTCCTACTTGTAGGGTTCTTAGCTGACATGGCTGCTCTGTGTGTTTCGGCACATGTACACACATTCCTACGCGTGCATGCATTAATCATCTTCTTTCTCTTTTGCTATCTCTCCCTCCAAGACTCTCTCTATTGTTATCACTCCCTCCAAGTTCCTCTCTCTCTCTTGCTATCTCTCCCTCCAAGTCTATTTCTTGCTATCCTCTCTCTCTCTCTCTCTTTCTCTCTCTCTCTCTCTCTCTCTCTCTCTCTCTCTCTCTCTCTCTCTCTCTCTCTCTCTCTCTCTCTCTCTCTCTCTCTCTCCCTCCAAGTCTCTCTCTTGCTACCCCCCCTCTCTCTCTCTCTCTGTGGTGAGAGACAATGTTAGATAGTGATAAAGTGACAGCCTGGAGGGCATTACACAGGCAGTTTAGAGAGAAACACACACACTCGCTGACACGTTCAGATTACATAGAAGACACAAACATATACATGCAGACACACACACACCCATGTAGACACACTCGTGTACACACACACATACACAATAACCCATGACATGCTGTGATATAAGGAAAATATATATCACACATACAAAGTGCATTGTAATTAAACAACCGCCGTAGCTGTAGTATAATGTTATTATGCCATGTGGGTTATTGCTTTTGCAAAGACGGTTATTGCTTTTGCAAAACAGCTACTGAATTATACGTCGATGTGTTGTCGTTCAACAAGTAGTCCCTGGACCTGGCTGGTTCTCACCCTAGCAACCATCTGATTTGCCTAGCGACCGTTAACTACAGCAGACGACAATATAGCCTGTCAAGAGTAGCCAAAGACAAGAGGACGAATTAATAACACCTAACATCTCAGGTTTCAAACTCATGTTGAAGTCTCTAATATGGAGGACAACTGAACATTCACTAAGGCTCCAACATGGAGTACAACCGAACATTCACTAAGGCTCCAACATGGAGTACAACCGAACATTCACTAAGGCTCCAACAAATGCGTCTCTGCACTTGACCCATCCCATCGTCCTTCCCCCTAAGGGCAGCCAGGAGCTGACATGGGCTGCGACGTGGGGCAGCACCTGGGGACCAATCCAAGTGCCCCTGTCCATCTTCGTCAGGGCCGCGACAGCGCCAGCGATCTGTTATGCATGTTTTTCCATTGAGGCGAAACCCTTGCTAGCACGGGGAGAACATGCAAACTCCACACATAAAGGCCCGGGAGATAACCCACCTGGGGAACCTGGCAATCCGGCAACCTGGTGCCCAAGCGGGAATCAAACCCAGGACCTTCTTGCTGTGAGGCGACTGTGTTAACCACTACACCACCATTCCACCTTAAGTAGTACACTATGGGGCAAATTCACAAAGAATGGATTGCGGCCACTAATAGCACCCATAACTGTGTGTGATTTGCGCCCGCTATGTGCTCCGTCTTAGGGACCTATTCACTAAAGATATTGCACAAATTATATACTTGCGCAAACACGCCTGTGTGGTATTGTAGCTGAGTGCAATTTGTTCCTGATATGGTAAAATAGTATAAATACTTCCCATGCAACAGTATGCATGTCCTAGGACAATGGCAGACAGAAAACAAAAGCTTCGATTCTCTGATCACGAATTGGAAGTCCTGACGGACGAGGTCCAAAAGTATGTATCACAACTAAATGCAAAAAACATCACACTTACAGCGAAAAACCATATTTGGGATTTAATATCCCAGTCTGTGAGTGCAGTTGGTGTTTCCAAACATGGAAGTATGGATTGCAAACGGAGGTGGAATGATTTGAAAAGGAGAATGTCCATAGTGCTGAATCTTTAGGCCGAAGTTAGGCACTGTGCCAGTGAAAATATTTTCAGACTTATATATAGAATATTTTGTGAGTGAGAAATTAAGTTGTATTTAATGTTAAGAGAATAGAACACACTCATATGCTCCAGAATAAACTCTTCATTGACTTTTCATTGTTTCCAGCATCTACTCCTCATGGACCTGATGAAACGTTATAAATTAAAAGTTTATTCTGGAGCACATGAGTGTGTGGGTTATATTCTCTTTATTGTGATTGTTACCTAACCCAGCAGGAGTGATGTGTGTAGGTAATCTTTCTTACTTTTCATTTAATATTTGGTGGTAGGCCTAATGATTGGTCGTGGGCCTATTTGTATTTTTGGTCACAAAGGTGGAATTCGACAACTTTATTTTGTTGCAGAGACAGCAAAGCCTATCATGTGAAATAATGTGTGACTATGTTTTTCCTGACATGTCTGCCCTCATCTGCTCGCACATGAGGCAGGTGGGCAGGTGGCTCCTGGTCAGTCTTCATTTCCAGATCCACATCCATGGGAAGACCGACTCTCATGGCAATGTTGTGCAGGATGCAGCACACTACAATGATCTGGCATACTTTGGGGGGACTATATAACATTGCCCCACCACTATGACCCAGGCATCTAAACTGTCTTTTTAAGATGCCAAATGTGCACTCGATCACACCGCGCTTTCTGATGCATCTTCTGGCCGCCTCAGACCTACTCCTATCCAAGCTCCAGGAGGGTCATCAAAGAGAAGCCGCCTATTCTCAGTCCTTGCCCCACAATGGTGGAATGAACTACCCACCACAGTTAGGACAGCCGAATCCCGTCCAATCTTTCGCCGTCGACTAAAGACGCACTTATTCAACCATTATCTGAAATAATGAAAAAGAAAAAAAATCGAACCCTAACTAACCTTACTGTCATGCACTTGTCCTAATAAACTAACCTACACTGTAACACGCAACACTTTGATGAACATTGTTACACAGCTGATAGAGTTGTACCCTTCCTGATGACTTGTCGTACAGAACTTGTAAGTTGCTTTGGATAAAAGCGTCAGCTAAATGACTAAATGTAAATGTAAATGTGATGTGAGCCCGATTGTGTGCCACCTCTTCAACATTGGTAGGATTGCGCACGGAAGTCATCAGCCATGGCTGGAGTTGGTGCCGCCATCACCTATGATACAAAAGCACATACTTTTCCCCCACACATTTGCAATGAATATTATAGCACAAACGTTTTCTCAAAACAACTTATTACCCAGTAACCAGGGATCGTCATCCATGTCTTGCATCATATCCTTATAGACTGCTGTTCCTAAAAATATAGCTGTCGCCTGGCTACAATCACTGCTGTCATGATGACCAGAGACGCTGGCCATGACACCCCTTATAAATGCGCTTAGTTACCACCAACTAAGACGTAAATAACTTCACTTGAACTGGATGTGGCAATTAGCGCTGATCTTTGTGAATTGGAGTGTTTTTGCAATGAGGCTCATTTGCATAAAAAGGGCAACATTTCCACCCATATTACCTCATTTAAATACCCGCAAATAGCACGGACGCAATGATGATGGCAACGCAGTTAGCACGGTATTTCAACCTTTGCGAGTGCTTTGTGAATAGCAAGGTTTGTTTTGGACAGGCATAGCATCATAAAAAGCTGACTGACTGACTGCACAATTCCTTTGTAAATTTGCCCCTATGTTCCTAAACCTTAACTTAATAAGAAAAGAGGAGCAATGCTCAATGGACTGCATGCAAATTCAATCAAAGGATGGAATTCTATTATAAGAACAAGGAGAAATGGTACATAGAGACAGGGGAATACACAGGCAGGCAGACACACACACACACACACACATCCATGCACGTCCATGAGTGTATGCGCACACCCACATATTCTTTTTATATCTTTAACTTAAAAATATTCGAACTTTTAGCAAAAGACCTATGAGCTTGGATCTGAAGTTGGGAGATGCTGGAAGTATTACATTTACATTTAGTCATTTAGCCGAACGCTCTTATCCAAAGCGACTTACAAGTTCTGTACAACGAGTCAGCAGGAAGGGTACAACTCAGTCTTGAGTGCATAGTAGTATAGAAATGATTAGCATAGTAGGTAGGTAGTAATATAGGCATGGTATATTACTTAGTAGTAAAGAGCATAATAGTAAACAACAGTACGAAGGTTAATATTCGGCAGTCCTGACTGACTTATATACTCAGGGGTGTAAAAAGTACCCAGATATTATACTTAAGTGAAAGTATGGATACCGTCTCAAAGTCTTACACAAGTAAAAGTCAGAGTATCTGGCTAAAAAGTTTCTATTTTTAAATGTACTAAAGTACTAAAAAGTTAAAGTAAAAACTTTTTTTTATTCCGGGGCAATGAAATGTTCCGTTTCGTCCTCTTCATCACTCGTACTATCGTTTGGCCATCTTCTGTAGCTTGTCACTCTGACAAGCTGTCTATTCTTAATCAAAGATCCCTGCTTTCTAGTCTTGCACAAGGACCAATCAGCATGGGTATGGGTGGGTTAATTTCCCATTGATGGGGATTTGATTGGCTGTTTTTAAATAAAGTGTGGCCGCATGATTAATAACGTTAACGTTAGTTCAGCCAGAGAAACAAATATACTAATTAAAATTGTTGGACCTGCGAGATTTGTACTTTGTACTTTGTAGGTCTGAATTTTAAATGTAAAATGTAATTTTTTTCTGAAATGTAATTGAGTAAAAGTACAAGTATACAAACGTTAGGTTATGACTATAACCAAGTTCTGTTAGTATCGCGACGCTCGGCATCGCTCTCTGCACTATCTCGCATACGTGCACGCGCACTGAATAAAGACCACAATGTACCTTTAATCCCAATATTTGTCTGACCACACCCCTATCAGCTTACCCATATAAGCAGGGGTGGGGCCACCCACTCTCCTCCTTCCCAAGCTTTCGCCACAAGGCGAGGTCAAAGGCTGCAGCGGCGTCGGATGCCGAGCGTCGCGATACTAACAGAACTTGGTTATAGTCATAACCTAACGTTCTGTATCGTATCGCTCTCGCTCGGCATCGCTCTCTGCACAAGGGAGGCCGAGCGAGAGCCAACGGCCGACAAATACACCCCGCTGACAGCCCCCCACAAACCATCAGAACAGGGAGGGCCGAGCCCCCCCGACCCACCCTAATGGCGGGCACCCCCCCTATTAGGGGCTTCACGGGAGGGCGACGGACCCGACCGTGCGAAGAGGCACTCAAGCAACTCAACGCACAGGGTGAGCAGACCGTGGCTTGACCCCACGACTACACACACGCACAACCCGCATGCCACCCGGGAACGAACGGAGGAACAACCTCGTTACTGCCCCCAGAATCACGGGGTCAAGGGAAACCCAACCCCGTGGCAAGGCCGTAGCAGCGGAGCACGAAGGAAGACCCAGACCCACCAAAAGGACTGGACTCCCTAGAATGGGGGCCCGGAGAAGTCCATGATGCCAGCATCAAGACCCCACCAGGTGGGCACGTAGTGCCCCGCCCCCCACATCGCCAGCGTATTCGGACAAAGGCCCCTCAGTTACTGCACCTGGTATTCCCAGGCGGAATCCCATCCAAGTACTAACCAGGCCAGAACCTGCTTAGCCTCCGAGATCGGACGAGATCGGGCGTGTTCAGGTTGGTATGGCCGTAAGCCGAGCGGGCCCCGTCCCCCCAATAGTACACCGCCTGGCACACTGACCCTGCAGAACAGGCAGTCAGCATGGCCGTAAGCACACAAAAAAGGTTAACCAACGGAAGCAGGCAGCGCACCGGGGAAAAACCAGGCAACAGGCTGTTAACCCTAGCCTGGAGACTGCGGACGAGACAGGCGCCAGAGGGGACAGCTGAACACAGCCGCCCCGGCGGAAGGAGCGTAAGCTGGCGGTGTTGCATGACCAAGCCTCCATTTAAAAACCCCCACCCAGAGGGGTCCAGGCAGAGAAGGCTGACACGATTGGCAGACGTCATGAACGTGCAGGGGCACCCTCAAACGGTGAACCCGGGAGTTGACACTGCTCCAACACACCAGGGAATCAACCACCTCGGTGTTACCCAATGCGGTGGTTGTTCCTATAACCCCTCAAGAAAAAACTCCAAAACACACCTGCGGGTATACACCGGCTATACCGCTGTACAAGTGTTTCAGTTTCCAAAAAGGGTTAACCCAGGCCTACGGGTCGCAAACATCACTTCGGACCGGGCCTGGCGGTACGGGAAGCACAGGGTCACCAGAGGAGGTCAAAAAACCACCCCCACAGGCCCCTCTTCGCCATGCGTGAGAGAGGAGCGAAAAATAATGGAGAACCAGCCCCTAAGCACACCGTACCTGGTATTCCCCGGCGGTCTCCCAACCAAGTACTAACCAGGACCAACCTGTGTAGCGGCCGAGATCCGACGAGATCGAGCGCGTACAGAATGGCATGGCTGTAAGCCATGACGACAGTGCTGAGTAAAAACATACCCAACCAGGGTCTCCATAGCGCTTAACCCTGTGACACCCAGACCGACCTGGCATTTTTCCCCCTGAAAAAAGCCCAAGTCCCTCAGGGTACCAGAACAGCAGATCTGCATCCCCGGCGGACAACGGGTTCAACTGATCTTGACCAGCGTGACCAGAACCAGTCCCGTGCCCTAACCACGCCGACATGCCTACTCCAGGAGAAGGGCAGATATGCGTGTTGATCTTAACATGAAAAGAAGGCGCCACCCAGACGTTCGGACGAACCGCGCCTGGTGGCCCACCCCAAGGGCGTGAGACCCCACCACATATGTTCAGATCCATCCCGTCATCATCCCCCAGACATGAACGAGAATCCGTCGACAACCCACCCAGGTCATGGGATGTGGTCGTCGGAAGAGGAAAAACCCCCATCTCAGTTGCTTTATAAAAACGCTGTTTCAACCACAAGCAACCAAGGCGTGCCAGTCAATCGCCTGTTTACAGCGAGCTAGCACTATACGTGCGTCGGGACACACCCCCATCAATGAACAGGCTATTTAGACCTGTCATTGAATCCCCAAGGCGCCGACAAGGGGAACGACAAGAGGGGTGTGACACTCCCTAACTCCAACACTTCTGGAATAGAAAGAAGGAAGCATCAACAGTATGTATCCCAGTCTACACAGCCGGGGTAAAAAATGTTCACATTTTTACATCCCACCACCCTCCCATAGGAAAGAGACAGGGATCCCCAGAGAGACTTCCCACGCGAGCTGTACAGATTGAAAAGAATATATTGCACCTTGAGCCATGTAAAAAACTGGTTTTAGGGCCTCCGGGGAAGAGGCACTGAACCCATACACACTCAATAAACGAATTGAATCGAATATACATACAATAGAAAAGGACCCTTCTAGAGGGTCCACTCACTTTGACAATCTGAGGAGGAAGGCTCTGTACTCTGATGGAGGCTTCCTCACATGGAAGAAGGAGTCCGAACTCACAGAAGGCCTGAATAGGCGCTTGGTGAGGAGGAGCCCTGACCATCCCCCCTGAAAACAGATCCATCACATGGACCTGAACAGCACACGGAAGTCCTACCAACAGAGACGCGCACGGTGACGTACTCTATGGCGGGGGAATTCCTGCGGTGCACACGCCCAATATACCAGGCCGTGGGACCAGGAACTCCCCCCCCCCCCCCCCCCCCCCCCCGTAACGTGCCGAACTGCCACGTGACGGGAACCTTGAAGGACAGGGGGTGTACCCCTGACCGACAGAACAACGGGGAGAGGAAAGGTTACCAGTTCACCCCTTTACGACCCCACACCCATGATACGATGTAACGACAAAAAGAGAATATGACACAGTCATAGTCAGCTCTATGAAGCGTTTCACAGCTCCACACAGCGCATGAGCTAACCTGCTATCTGATTTTTACTAAGGAAAAACACAGAATAGAGAGGGCTCTAAGAACCCCGGTCCAACATACACATGTGCTTCTGTGGCCAGTACAACCCAGTTGTAGGTCACATGACACACACAACCCATCATCACCTACAAAAAATGGCAAAAACACTCAACAGAGGAACGCCATTTTTTTCACAATGAGAGAATACATCATTCTTGATTAGTATCGACCACAGGCCTTGCTAAGCACACATGACAGCAACCAAACCAATTTCCCTTTAGGAAATAAGTTTCTCCAGCAGATTTAGCACAACCTCAGCAATCAAGCTAAGAGTTACATCGTATCCCTACCACACAAAAGACACAATTAATGCACAACATGTCTGATAGGAGGATGAAAAAGTCCCCAGGGAACCGGGGGGGAAACACAATCCTCCTATTTTACCCTCAATACGGCCAGTTAAAACAGGAAAACCTGTTAATGTGTGAACACACTGTTCATTGTCATTACAGTCTGAGAAAGAACATTCTTTTACTCACTTGTCACCAAGCATAGCTTCATAGGTTAGTTACCTTAGTTGTGAGTACACGGTGCATATAAACACCATGATGTTTCTCACACAACAACCAGATCATTCCCCGATTTGCACGGAGAAGCTAACTGCCAGTGACAAAAACAGCTCACACATAACCCGCAACGTATCCTAAATGCATTGTAGCAACACACGTTTTGGGAAAAACACCGTTATTCACAATACATTTAGCAAAGTAAAACCAGAAGACGTGTTATGAGGTCTGGTCAACCCCGTTCCTACCCGGAACGCAGATCAGCGAAGTGCAGTCACAGACACCGTAGAAACACAGCCGCTCCTGTGTTGTCCGAACTGGGCAGCGTCACCGCCCCAACCCGCACTACAGTCCCCTGTTGATGCAACCTTGCCGTCCTGGCTCAGGGCAGGGTCGACGAAACATCCCCTGTCAAGGATGACGTCGTGGTCAAGAGTGTAAAACATGTTAAAATCAAAGCACGTTCAACAGAATAGCATCAAGCTAACGGCTGCTCCAACCGTTCGGGTGCTACTGCTTCTGCTCGCGACACGCCGAGCTAACGACGCACGCGATCAGAAGCGAGCTCACGGCGGCGCGCGAGAAGCTAAGCTACCCCGCGCCAGCCATGGCCATAGCAGCAAGCTAACGTTACCTAGCGACCACGACATGCTAGCCCCGCAGCTAACAGCTGACTGGCTAATAGTAGGCCCTAAGCAGGCCATGCAGCGATCCAGCAGGCTAACGCAGCAGTTAACAGCTGACTGGCTAACCGTAAGCTATGAACATGTAAACAATGACATAACACTCACCCAGACAGGCCGCCGTTCTGAACCTCTCCTCACTTTTTAAGAGAAAAGAGAAAACAAGATGTCAACACCGCTTCACAACGGTGACTTTACCACATCCGACGGAATCAGCACAGTACCAACTGGCCTGTGTAGCTGACTTTGAACATGAATCTGCCGCTATCGCACATTACATGCACATATCCCCTCGTGAAGGAATACTCTCATTTGGATATGAAAGATGGGGCCTTAACACGGTGACAGAGAGAATCCACTCGTCCAGAACACACAGGGATCACCAGTGTCAATGGTCGCGGCCCACTAGTTAAAACTACAATGGTCTTCAGACCAAGGCCTTCTGTCGCCTAGGTGGCTAAACAAAGGACCCTAGCCTGGGGCCGGTTTCCATAAACTTTGTCAAGTAGCCCCCATAGCACTAACAGACAAGTGGAGCCCGCCAGCAAACACTACTCACCCAACCTGGAACGCACCGCTTCTCACAACAGCGGCATGTCCGACAGTTCAGCTGTGGCCTGACAGGTTTCACCCCAACAAACACAGCAAGGAACTGCAGTTGAGAAGCATGCAGCGGCGTGCTCCCAATACGAAAACCGGTGGAGGGTTTTTAGAATGATCATCATCTTCCAGACACTCCAGTACGAAGACAATATCGCCGTATTTTCTCGAAAATAGTGAGAGAGAAAATAAAGATATGATGTCAACGTATCCTTGTTTCCCAAAGCTGCTCCTAAACCTTTCTTCCATCATGGTGTCAAGTGTGGGGATCTACCGAGGCACTTCTTCCTTGTGGTGAAAGCGAGAAGGAGGAGAGTGGGTGGCCCCACCCCTGCTTATATGGGTAAGCTGATAGGGGTGTGGTCAGACAAATATTGGGATTAAAGGTACATTGTGGTCTTTATTCAGTGCGCGTGCACGTATGCGAGATAGTGCAGAGAGCGATGCCGAGCGAGAGCGATACGATACAGAACCTAATAATACTCGAGGGAAGTACAAATCCCCAAAAACAGTACAATTACTCAAGTACTTTACACCCCTGTATCGTCACCATTGTTGCCACCTAAGACATGGATCTGTTGCGGCTGGCTAGGCCTAGGCTAGTCTTGTTTTAGGCGACAGAGGCATTAAATATGTGTGTCTGTCACGTATGGACGTATGGATGAAGCCGGGGGCTGTAAATATCTCTGGTGTGTTTTTCACCAAACCAGAAATATTGTACGCAGGAAGGATAGGGACGCACCGATGCCGGACTGGGGGATATCGGGGGTTTAATGGCTGAATAATTTCCCCATTACTAAAACCCAATACCAAGAAATTATATAAATTTTATTTGATTACACTTTTTTTATACATAGCAAGCTACTGGATATCTCTAATGGTGAACAATTGAGTATTGTCCAGTGACCCTAAAGCAATCATTCACCATAAGACATCTACTGTAACTGGTAAGTTGTGTGAATGTTAACAACCAAATAGGGACAATTGACATTATGATCGAACATGTTCGGAAGTATCTTTGTAAATATCTTCGTAAGAACTTTGTGAGAACAAACTTACGAAAGATCTCCTCCAGATTCCTGAACGTGTGAAAAGATGTTCTGAAATAGCCAAAGTGTTCTCAGCTGCACACCCCCGAATGAAGAACGTCACAAATTCTTAAATTGAAAGCACGTTCTCGTACACCTGAATTTGCATACAGAAACGCAGCGCCAGCTCCTTAAGAGGCATGCAACCACAGCATTGTGTGCAGAAATACAGGTAGCGCAAAAGCAATTAGCTAAATTAAAATGTATTGTCATTATACAGCACAAGTACAAAGTGCAATAGTAACATACAATGCACAGGTGAACTGGGTATAAAATATATAAATACTACTGAGTAATATTGCACACTCAGATGCATGTACAGAGTTGTAGTATTAATGTACTACAGATGCATGTACAGTGATACAGGTATAAAGACCCTATAGTCATGCTGTATAACATGACATCTTAGCGTGACATCTTAGTAGTGTCAATATGGGTACAAGGCCACAAAGAAAAAACTGCATGGGACGAGTTAACAGGTGAGATTAACGTGGTGTCAGGAGAGGAGTGTACAGTGCTGAAAAATAAATGGGTCCATTGAGTCCAAAAAAAGATTAGCAAAACACAGGAGAGAGATGCTGGCCACTAGAATAAACTCTGATGCAAGTCTCAATTCTCGTCCTATTAGATCGACGATGATATCCTAATAAATCGTCTAGAAAAGTTAGTTGGTCTTTCTGACTATGTATTAAACTGGTTCAGAACATATATCAAAGGGAGAAACTATTACATCAGGCTTGGAGATCATTCTTCTGAGAAACATGACACCTACTTCGGAGTTCCACAGGGGAGCTGTCTTGGTCCATTATTATTCTCACTATACATGCTGCCACTCGGAGACATCATTAGAAAACACAATGTATGTTTCCATAGTTACGCAGATCACACACATCGCTGCTGAACCAAATGATCACACAGCTATAAACTCCATTTCCGCCTGTCTCTTAGCAATAAACAAATGGATGACGAACAACTTCCTAAAATTAAATGAGGGCAAAACTGAAATCCTACTAGTCGGTCCTATAACAAAAAGAGAAATGTTACAGAGCAATATGGGGCAACTTACTCCTTGGATCAAACCCAAAGTCTTGGTGTTATAATAGACTCAGACCTAAGCTTTAAATCACACATCAACAAGGTGACAAAAATATAATTTTCCACCTTAGAAACATAGCTAATGTACGGCCGTTTATAAATAAAAAAGACGCTGAAAAACTGATCCATGCCTTTATCTCAAGCCGACTTGACTGCTGTAATGCACTCCTCACTGGCCTCCCAAAAAAAAACAGAACGACGCCAACTCATTCAAAACTCAGCATCTAGGCTACTAACTAGAACCAAGAGGAGAAACCACATCAGTAAAGTATTAGCTAACCTACACTGGCTTCCGGTAACATTTAGAATTGATTTCAAGGTCCTCCTCCCTGTGCGGCTAAGTGGCGCAGTGGGCAAGGTGCTCGCCACTAATGCAGGAGATGCTGGGTTCGAGCCCAGCTCTCGGCATTGCTACCAGCTTGGCTGGTCGTTCATACTAACACAATTGGCAGTGTTGGGGTGGGAAGCTGGTGGGGTGGGGATCGGACGTTGTGGACAGCGACTCCTACAGGTTGGTTGGTGCGCCTGCGCAGCAGAATCAGGAAGCAACGAGGGCGGCGTGTCCCTCCCACGCAGACCCTCGCCGCTGAGAGATCGCGCTGTGCAGGTGAAAAGATGCGACGGCTGCCTCCTCGTGTACCGGAGGGGACACGTGATGCAAGGCTTTGTCCACATTGCAGCCGGCTTGTGGGAGGCATGGCCTAACAGCGTTCGAGACAGGGGAGGGTAGAATTGGACAATATGAAAATTGGGATGGGAGAAAAATAGAAAAATGGGAGAAAAAGTAGATACAAAAAAGGTCCTCCTCCTTATATACAAAGCACTAAATGGAACAGGACCAAGCTACATTGCAAATTCTCTAGTCAACTATGTGCCTCCTAGAACAGTGCGATCATCTACTACTGGTCTATTGAAGGTTCCAAGCCACAGTCTAAGGAAGATCGGAGATGCAGCCTTTGCAAACTATGCACCAAAGTTATGGAACACACTATTATGGACATAAGGGAAGCTAGATCTCTTAATATTTAAAAAAATAAGCTAAACACGTACCTCTTCACCATAGCCTTCGAATACACTCCGCTGTTGATTGTACTGTAGCACTATTTTACTCTGTCCATTATATTGCATAATTTTACTATCTATTCTATTCTACTATTTTATTGCACTGTATTATTTTACTCTGTCTATTGCTTTTTATTACAGGTTCAAAACTGTCAGATATTAAACTGTGTGGGTATCAAACAAGAGACTGTCAGGCTTTAAAACTGTGTAGGACCCAGGCCTAGAACTGCACCCTGAGAGAGGAAACTGCGCCCTGAGAGGGAGGTTTGCCCTGGGTGGGAGGTTCAAAGGGTCAAAGTGGGTATAAAACAGGAGGGAAGACTGTCATGTTTTAAACTGTGGATACCAAACAGAGAAGGTAAAGACGACTTTGAACTGTTGAACAGTAATCCAGAACTATTTTATTGCACTGTAAAATATATATTTTTTTATCCATTCTATTCTACAATTGTATTGCACTGCATTATTGCACTATTTTACTCTGTCTATTTTATCTTACTCTTTTTATTATTGTCTATTTAAAACTGAATCAAACCATAAACAAGGTGGCCTGATGTTAGATCCTAATGTGAAAAACTGTGATTTTTATATGTCTGCACTTTATGTGCTCATTTTATGCCTGTCTTTTTTCTGTTGTGAATCACTTTGAGCTGCAGTTTCTGTATGAAAGGTGCTATACAAATAAAGTTTATTATTATTATTACTAGAGCAGGAACAGCGGGGGTTGTCCAAGGTGTGTCAGCTGCTGCGCCCAAACACACCCAGCATCTTTTCAGCAGTCCGATGCTGCGCTCGGTGGTGGAAATAGTGCACGGCTGCTGCATCGTTTCTAATAAACTATAGATTTATATGGAATCTGTTAACAAGCGGGGGCCCACGATTTGCCCACCGGCACTTTGGCAACCTCTAGTGGCTCGGGTGTGCATATTTTTTAATACAATATATTTATCGAATTAAAGCCCCATTTGTTGCCTGTCGATAGCCCTTTCAGTTGACAGAATCCATTCAGCGGATTACATGCTGATATGTGAGGCTTGCGCGAAGTACATGGTATTGCGCAACTACCACTCCCGACTCTTGGGGCTCTAGTTCCGTCAATCATTTGGCGATCTCGAAAATTATTGGACAGGGTTGTAGGCAATGAGTGTGGCTTTCCAAGGATACCCCACCTGGGTATCAGGGATCTAGGTGAAAAGTCACGAGCGAAAACAGGAAGAGAAGTCTGAATTGAAGTCTATGAGGAAATAGAAACCAGGAACGCTAAACAGTTTACCAAAGTCGCTCCTAATAATTTATTTCTGCGATTTGGACATGTACTACACAAGACTTCAGGCTATGGACCCAGGGTGTCGTTTCAGCCATGAGAATTTATGGGGAAATACTACTTCTGGACTACTAACTACTACAGAAAAACGTGAGTTTTTCTACAACTCAAGTTCAGACCTATGCTTCTCTATTTCATTAGCACTAAAAGTGAATTTTCTTTATTGTCAGAATGTCATCTTTCAAAAGAGATCAGGCTCATGCATGTGCTATAAGTATAAAGTATAGTGTTTTGGTTTGCAAAAAAAGTATGCAGTCCTCAAAAACGGAAACGGTAAATTTTTGGGGGCACCTGTTAAGAGGTTTGTATCCTTTGTCTGTTGTCATTTGTCTGGGTTCAACTTGTGAACAGTAAGATGAGCAGTGGAATGTTTCTCCACTGGATCTAACAATGTGCACACTAAGCAATGTAAAAAATAAATAAAACCAACAATAAATAATAACAATAGAGAACAAGATGGTAAAGGAATATGAATACAACATGGCAAATATATAGCCTACATGAAAGCAATGTGCTAAGAGCAAAATGTAGATGTGTCCATTCTATTCTACTATAGCTATATCCGCACAATTGAATTTAGTTATTATTTATTTATTTATTCACTGTCTTCATATTTATTATTATTATAATTATTCAATTCCGGGGATGTCTGTAGAATTGACGTGAACGCAATCACTAATGATTTCTCCAAGTGAAACCCTTAAGAACACGGGCACACACACCAGTATGTCCTACTTACGACTGCCTTTCTGTGTTCGTAAATCCTGTTCGTAGCTACCAAAGCATGCCAAAATCGACCCGAGAAGTTCGTAAGTGGAGTTACAAAGAAATATGTTCGTAACTTTCTCATAAATCCGTTCAATCATGAGGACCATTGTTCCTTGGCAGAGCTACTAAGTGCTTTCTTCTAGTTGCAAAGGACCTGGGAGAAAGGACGATCATCTGGCCCAAAGAACCTGGGAGATATGATGACCGTCTGGCCCAAAGGACCTGAGAGATATGACGTCTGGCCCAAAGGACCTGGGAGAAAGGACGACCATCTGGCCCAAAGAACCTGGGAGATATGACGACCGTCTGGCCCAAAGGACCTGGGAGAAAGGACGACCGTCTGGCCCAAAGGACCTGGGAGAAAAGACGACTCTCTGGACCAAAGGACCCGGGAGAAAGAACGACCATCTGGCCCAAAGGACCGGGGAGAAAGGACGACCGTCTGGCCCAAATGATCCGGGAGAAAGGATGACCGTCTGGCCCAAAGGACCTGGGAGAACAGAGCACACGCCCGTTGCGACTGTTCATGGTCAAGTTCACTGCCGAAGAGGCTGGTTCCTCGCACTTCCGTCTCAGTTGGCTTGCTTCCTTCTCCGTCGCTCTCGTACGCTCTATGCTTGCCACCGGCGCCCCCTGCTGGTACCGCCTACTAGCTCCACAGGGAAAAGGATTGTAGAATAGAATCCAGTAATGCCGTTTATAATCCATATTTTGGTCGGTGAAAAAAGGAGGGATTGCATCATTGTTCGTGAGAATATCAATGATGTCTTTGTGCACAAAGGGGAAGTAGAAGATTACGTTAGCACTTCTGAATAATAGAAGAATATTCAGGATGCTACATTTATGTATATATATGAATTATCTAAAACAATATTTAGTTTGACAGTTATATTGAGAGTGAATGAGTTTGAATATGGCCACCACCGGCAGTAAAGGCACACTTGCTTTGCGGCTCAAATCCTAAACCAACTATCTCAAAATAGACACCAGTGGCCAAATATAATCCCAATTAAAAGGCACACAACGTGACGCTGTGTACAGAGACACCGACAGACACAAACAACTGTAAAACAACGTCTTTGAACCCCCCAGAAATAGACACGACGCGGAGCGCACTATTCCGGGCGGTGCGTTGGCGACGCGTCTCGTTTGAATTCCGACTGTTCAGATCAAACGCCTCCCACTCCGATCACACGTATCCTTGATCTCCACTCCCTCCCTTCACTCCTGCAGCACACTGTCGGCTCCCCAAGCAGGCTACAGTATCCGCAATGATTAGATTCAAATCTGTTGTCATTATACAGTACAAAGAAAAGACGTTTGGCATCCAACCTGGAGGGCAAATGTAACAGTAATTGTGCAATAGTGATATACAATGAACAGGTGATACAGAACTGGATGCAGAATATATACATTAGTACTACTGAGTAATAGTGCTAATCAGATGTACACTAAGACACTATGGTAGTAAGTCATACTGGCCAGCAGCGTAACTAGTAAGAGTATAGGTAAGGGATATGTACAGATATAGATAGTATCTACATAATATGTAAAAAGGATTATATACAGGCATGTACAGACAGATGTGGATATATATAATGGTAAGAATAAATATATATATATATATATATATATATATATATATATATATATATATATATATATATATATATATATATATATATATATATATATACAATAAGAATAAATATATATACAGTATGATGATATTACCGACACATTAGTACCATTTCCTCAAGTCTACATATTACAACATGTGATCCTTCTGGTCTCACATCATAATAATAATAATAATAATACATCTATTTTATATAGCGCTTTTCCAGGTGCTCAAAGACGCTTTACATGGGCAGGAGAGACAAACTATGGCAAAACAAAAAAACAGAACAAAAATAGGCTAGTAGTAGTACACTATGTTAATAGGCTAGTAGTAGTACACTATGTTCATAGGTTAGTAATAGTACACTATGTTCATAGGCTAGTAATAATACAATATGTTCATAGTGTAGTAGGAGGGTTTGTATAACTTGATAACAAGCAAAAAAGGAGCAATGCTCAATGGACTGCATGCAAATTCAAAGGATGCAGTTCTATTATATAAAAAAAAAAAATGCATGTTCACGAGTGTATGTGTGCACCCACGCAAGCATGCACGCACCCACACACATACATGCATGTCCATGAGGGAATGTACACACCCACATACACATACACACATATGTTCAAAGGATTACAGGGTGTTCTCTCATTAAGCACTTGGAATGTAACATCAATACCTGTTTACCTCAGCAAGGACAGTGTGTGTGTGTGTGTGTGTGTGTGTGTGTGTGCGTGTGTGTGTGTGTGTAGGTGTGTAGGTGTGTAGGTGTGTGTGTGTGTGTGTGTGTGTGTGTGTGTGTGTGTGTGTGTGTGTGTGTGTGTGTGTGTGTGTGTGTGTGTGTGTGTGTGTGTGTGTGTGTGTGTGTGTGTGTGTGTGTGTGTGTGTGTGTCAGTGGCGGATTTAGGATTGTAGGAGATCCGGGGCTTAGCCCAGCGCGGGCACGGATTTTTCTTACTTCGACACCACAACCTTTAACTTATACCAAGTTTCAAGTTTCAAGTTTCTTTAATAGTTGTCATACAGAAGTACAGAATACTTTTATACAAAATGCTTCTTACTGTTGCGCTCCAGACACTGTGCAAGACAAGATAAGTATGAAATAAAATAACATAGTAAAATTAGAAGTAAAAAAATTAGAAGTAAAAAAAAATGAGGTCACAGTGTTCAGTTTAGACATATGTACAATGTTCGATGCAGAATAGACGTAGTTACCATACAATATACAATACTGTGCAGTGTACTAATATACAATACTATATAGTGCAAGGCAGAAATGGAGAAATGGGACGAGGTGCAATTTAGGTACAATTCACAGTAGGTGTACGAGTTGTAGTGCAAATCCTTTATCAATAAATATAAAGTGTAAGTGTGTTTGTGTGATCTAAAGTGTGGAGAGTGGGTGCTGCAGTGTGTTGTTTGTTTGAGTGAGTGTGTGCGTGTGGATGTGTGTGCTGTGTGCATTTGATGGTTGTTGCATAGTGATTATTGTTCGTTTAGCAGCCTGATGGCCTGGGGATAGAAGCTTCTTCTGAGTCTTTCTGTGCTCGCCTTAAGACTCCGGTATCGCTTGCCTGACCGCAGCAGTTCAAAGAGGCAGTTGTTCGGGTGGCTCGAGTCCTTAATAATTCTCTTAGCCTTCCCCTTGCACCGCTTGTTGTAAATGTTCTGGAGGGTGGGAAGCCCCCCTCCAATTGTGCGTTCGGCTGAACGTGTCACTCTTTGTAGTCTGCTACGGTCTTGTGCAGTGCTATTCCCAAACCAGGAGGTGATGTTGCCGGTCAGGATGCTCTCTATTGTACATGAGTAGAAGTTCCTAAGGATCTTCTGACTGACTTGGAACTTCCTTAGGCGCCTGAGGAAGTAGAGGCGTTGTCGTGCCTTCTTCACAACACTGTCAATGTGTGTGGTCCATGTCAAGTCCTCGGATATGTGGGCTCCGAGGTACTTGAAACTGTTCACTCTCTCAACCGGTGCCCCGTCGATGCTGAGGGGGCTGTAGTCCTTGACCCCCGACCTCCTGAAGTCCACAATCATCTCTTTTGTTTTGCTGACGTTCAGGGAGAGGCAGTTCTCCTGACACCACTGTGACAGGTTCTCTACCACCTACCTCTCTACCACCACCTTAAAGCGGTCAAAAGGCACTAGAGAACACTTAAATTCACACCCTTTAATTAATGCAGTAATAATAATAATATAATAATTTATAATAATAATAATAATAACAACAACAACAACAACAACAACAACAACAACAACAACAACAACAACAACAACAACAACAACAATAACAACAATAATAACAATAATAACAATAATAATAATAATAATAATAATAATAATAATAATAATAATAATAATTATTATTATTATTATTATTATTATTATTATTATTATTATTATTATTATTATTATTATTATTATTATTATTATTATTATAATAATAATAATAATAATAATAATAATAATAATAATAATAATAATAATAATAATAATAATAATATAATAATAATAATAATAATAATAATAATAATAATAATAATAATAATAATAATAATAATAATAATAATAATAATACACTGTTTGTATAGCACCTTTCATACAAGAATTGCAGCTCAAAGTGCTTCACAGCAGTACAAAAAGACAGGCATAAAATGAGCACAACATTGGCAGATCAAGAGCAATGCATAAAGTACCTTTACTGCTTGAAATTACCTTTTGGAAGGACTCACACAATGTCCAAAGTGAGGAAGAAATGTTGGATCACCAACGCCCATGCAGCTGAGAAGATCATCGCTGGATGCAGCTTTTGCAAACACTACAGTGACAGTGCAGTGGAGCAAAAGATGGCGGATCTTCCAGCAGACAGAATCCTTCCCGACCTACCACCTTTTGCCAACACAGGGGTGGATGAAGGAAGAGGAAACAGGAAAGGAGGAGGAACAGGAAGTCGAAGAACCAGGAAAGGAGGAGGAGCCAGGAGTGCTAACTCGCTTCAGAGAGGAACCGGTGGCATTCATGGGTGACATTCAAGCCATGTTCCACCAGGTGAAGGTCGCTGAGGAAGACAGTGATTTTCTGTGCTTTCTCTGGGACAAGAGGAAAAGGAGTTTGGCAGCTGGAGATATTGTAGTCGTCATGGACTCTTCAGCTCCTCGTGGGTCCTGGCCACTTGGCAGGATTCTGGAGGTCTTTCCAGACGAACAAGGTCTGGTGCGTTCTGTAAAATTGCAGACTAAAGGTGGCACCATTGTAAGGCCAGTGACAACTGTGTTTGGTTCATAAAATGTAGATCCATGCACTTAATCCATGACATGTTTTGGCTCTTATTTGTTTTGTTTATTTTTTGAATTGTTATGTCTGCCTGCCTTAACAATTAGGGGCCGGTGTGTAACGGCCAAAATGGATTAATGTGCAGTGGATTTATGTGACCAGGGGGTGGCGCTTCTTTTATTTAAGCGTCAGGTAAACCTGTAGGAGGAGGAGTTTTGACCCGGAAAAGGGCAATGGTTTTTGACCGCACGCACGACGCAGGTCTCAGGTCGAAATGTTTGTAGGCAATTAGTTATTGTGTTCATTATTATTTATCAGTTTATGAAGACATCCTGTTTGACGGTGAGGGAAAATAAACACCATTTTCCCAGTAAAGCTGCCTGCATTGTGTCATTGGGACAAGGACTGTTTTGGTATGAGACCAGGAATATAACGGCGCGTCAGCCAGTCTAACTATGGGATCAAGATTTCTCAGTAGCTCCGTATAAGACGGGAGCTCCTTTAATATTGAGTGAGGGAGGATCTCGTGAACTCGAGACTAGACTGATGAGTCAATATGGTAATTAGAGACACAGACCCATTGATACTAACACGTATTACTATAAAACCATGCTAAACACAGAAAAAAGTCATTTATAATGCATGTCCCCTTTAAGAATTTACTTGAAAGTAACGCAATACATTTTTTTTAACTGAGTAAGTAATTTAGTAACTTTTTGGAAGAAGTAACTAGTAACTGTAACTAGTTACTTTTTTAAAGTAACTTGCCCAACACTGATCATCACATACCGCAATATACTGAGCACACATTAGGAACAAACACATAATTCAAATGTAAAACGTTGGTAAAACGATTTACCAACTAAAAAGGTGTTTAGCCTGCTCATACCTTAACACTTTCGGGGCCATTCACTTATATATACGTTATTGGGTGCCAGCGGTTAACGGTCAAAAACATATATATATATACGTTTTGGATAGTTTTCCCTTTTTTCTATTTTAATATCCTATTCAATGTCAGGGACCTGTATGTTGCCGTTAAAAGGCATACTGGGACTCCGAAGGTGCAGTACCGGCCAGATCCTGCTAGTAGGCAGTATCGAGAGTGCAGTAAACCCTGTTCCAGACCGGGTGCTACCTATAAACCGCTACGGGCGCTCTTTTCTAGTAATGGGAAACCTAGGGCTTCACTTGATCGCATTGAAACGTTTTCGGGACCCCCGATCCATATGTTGTGGTGGGTTATGTCGTGGACCAGATGGGCATAGGATGGACCAGATGGCGATCAAATAATTGGAATATTCTTTTTGGAATACCACCGACCACAGGTAAGGACAATCTGATGTCAATTTCAGCTTGATCGTGCATGGTTTTCATACCCATCCCCCTGATTGGCGTGTGTTGTGGTAATAACGAATGCCGTTATTGGCAATCAATTAATCAGAAACGACCCCCCCCCTTTCATGCATTCATGATGAAACATAATACCTATCATATGCATTTTATTTGAAAATAATAGCGTGTCCAGGAACGAAACGCCAATGCTTTTCGTAGAATTCACGTTGCGCCCTATAGCCAGCCTCCCAGGAATTAGCCCGGATCTGTCACGGTGGGGTAGGAAGAATGCAATAATACAGAAAGGGAAGGAATGGAGGAGGCAGAGGCGAGGAGTGAAGCTTGGAGAAGGGTGTTTACTGTAGAATCCAGTGCAATACAAGGAACATACAGAAACTACATAACAAACTTCACAATACAAAACAACAAACACTAAGACTTACTAGAGGGAGAACGGTGCGACACGACGTGGATAGGAACAGGGGGTAACTGGAGGTATGTCGCCACACCGAAGGGAGGACAGACAGAACCCTATATACCCCAACTAATTAACAATTAAGAACACCTGGCCAACACAGAATCACAAACAACACCTAGACAATAAGCAAAGAACAACTAAACACAAAGGCAACTCCTAACAACCCAAAACAGTGCATGACATCACACCAGGGAAGGGAAAGACAATGACAGCACACACCAGGACACCACATTGATTACACAATTAATTACTGTTAATACAGTGGTCAAGAAACTTGTCATTGCAGCGTGCACCAATTGTTTGTGACCACTAGAGGGTGGTAGGGCGCCAATGTCAGGCCGAGGGCCAATGTCAGATGGAGGGCATTGCCCAAAGTTAGGTGGAGGGTACTGCCCAATGTTACCATCCTGCCCAGTCCAGCCAGGACCGGGCCTAGGATCATGACAGTACCCCCCCCTCAACGGGGGGCTTCCAGACCCCCGAAAACAACGTCCATAAGCAGGTGAGGGAGGAAGCCGGAACCCCGGAGAGGACCCAGGGAGAGGACCCGAAGAAGAGGGACCAGGAGGCTGAACGAAAAACCCAGGAGGGGCATAGCAGCCAGGGGGGTTGAAAACGGGCGCAGATGCCCGGAGAGGGGGGGTGGGGACGGGAACAGAGGCCCGGGGAGGAGGACTGGACCTGGGAACAGAGGTCCGACGAGGGGGGGTGGGGATGGGCACCGAGACCCGGGGAGGGGGGCAGAACCTGAGAACCGAGGCCCGGCGAGGGGGAGTGGGGATGGGCACCAAGGCCCGACGAGGAGGGCTGGACCTGGGAAGAGAGGCCCGACGAGGGGGGGTGGGTACAGGTGTAGAAGCCCGGGAAGGGGAGCTGGACCCTGGAGCAGGATCCCGGGCGAGAGACCCTCCAGCCGCCGGACTCGGGGCCGGTTCAGGAGAGCCGGACCGGAGGTGCGGCAGCGAGGACCCCTGGAGCAGTATCCCACGCAGACCACGGCAAAGACCACGGCGAAGACCCCGGCGAAGACCCCGGCGAGGACCGCGGCGAGGACCAGGACGCTGATCACGGCGCAGAGCTGGACCAGACGGGGAGCCAGGATCCGTCGAAGAGCCGGGAGCCGGCACGGCAGCCGGACCAGGTGTAGAGGCCGGGCAGGGCATGGAGACCGGATCGGTCTCGGCGGCGAGGCTTGGTGTAGGATCCGGAGATGAGGAGCCAGGATCCGTCGAGGAGCCGGGAGCCGGCACGGCAGCCGGACCAGGTGGAGAGGCCGGGCAGGGCGTGGAGACCGGATCGGTCTCGGCGGCAAGGCGTGGTGTAGGATCCGGGGATGAGGAGCCAGGACCCAGAGCTGAGGCTGGACTGGGCGTGGAAGCTGGACCAGCTGTGGAGGCCTTACTAGCCATACTAGCCTCGGGGGCTAGGCTAACTGTGGGCCCTGGACGCCTGTACGTTAATGCCAAGCAAGCAGTGCAAAAATGCTTCCGCATTCGTCACCGCACGCTAGTGCGGTAAAGCGCCCTTCTTTTCAGACAAATGCTACCGTGCGTGCACCGGCGGCGGCGTGCTCGCTCAGGTGCGTGCGTGCGCCGGCGTGCTCGCGCGAGGTGCCCGCGCATGCGACACGAGCGGAGCTCAATATATATAAGTCACCGCCCCTTATTCAGTATCCAACAAATAGCTCAATTGGCTAGGACACATGGCTGTGGATCCTATGGCTTGTTTGCTGGCGAGTTCGAATCCCATCGAAAATATTTTTTAACGTGATTTTTTTTTAACGTGTATTCTTTCGCCGATTAAGGTTAGGCATTGTTTCGGAGTTGGTTAAGGTTAGAACGGTTAAGTTTAGGCGCTGTTAAGGAGCTGGTTAAGGTTAGAGTTTGTCAAAGAGAATGGCAATATAATTTCTATGGTTAAGGAAGGTTAAGGTTAAGGTTAGGCATTGTTTCGGAGTTGGTTAAGGTTAGAACGGTTAAGTTTAGGCGTTGTTAAGGAGCTGGTTAAGGTTAGAGTTTGTCAAAGAGAATGGCAATAGACAGCCTATTTCCGCGAAAATGAAAGGCGCATTACTGCATGCCACTACGGTAAATTTTTGCACTGCTTGCTTGGCATAAAGCTACACGCGCCCTGGACTCACTGTGGGAACTGTGCTAGCTGAGAATGCCTGGCTAGCTTGGGACATCTGGTCCGTCTCAGGTACTAGGCTCACCCTGAACCTGGAGCCTAGTCTGGCAGTGGAGACTGTGCTAGCTGGAGACATCTGGTCTGTCTCAGATACTAGGCTCACCCTGAACCTGGAGCCTAGTCTGGCAGTGGAGACTGTGCTAGCTGGAGACATCTGGTCTGTCTCAGATACTAGGCTCACCCTGAACCTGGAGCCTAGTCTGGCAGTGGAGACTGTGCTAGCTGGAAACGGCCGGTTAGCTATTGAAACGAAGCTAACGGGCGGAGCTATGTTAGCTGGGGACGGCCGGTTAGCTATTGACGCGGAGCTAACGGGCGGAGCTAGGATAGCTGGGAGTGGCTGGTTAGCTATTGACACAAAGCTAACCGGCGGAGCTATGTTAGCTGTGGACGTCTGGTTAGCTGTCTGAGCAAAGCTAACGGGTGGAGCTGTACCCACTGGAGACGTCTGGCCATCGATAGTGGCGGGACTAACAGGTGGAGCCGTGCTAACTGGGGACGACCGGTTAGCTATTGGCACGAAGATAACGGGTGGAGCTATGTTAGCTGGGGACGGCTGGTTAGCTATTGACACGAAGCTAACGGGCGGAGCTAGGTTAGCTGGGAGTGGCTGGTTAGCTATTGACACAAAGCTAACCGGCGGAGCTATGTTAGCTGTGGACGTCTGGTTAGCTGTCTGAGCAAAGCTAACGGGTGGAGCTGTACCCACTGGAGACGTCTGGCCATCGATAGTGGCGGGACTAACAGGTGGAGCCGTGCTAACTGGGGATGACCGGTTAGCTATTGGCACGAAGCTAACGGGTGGAGCTATGTTAGCTGTGGACGTCTGGTTAGCTGTCTGAGCAAAGCTAACGGGTGGAGCTGTACCCACTGGAGACGTCTGGCCATCGATAGTGGCGGGACTAACAAGTGGAGCTGTGCTAACTGGGGACGACCGGTTAGCTATTGGCACGAAGCTAACGGTCGGAGCTATGTTGGCTGTAGATGACAGATCGGCGATGGACATCCGAGCAGCCTCAGCGGCTGTGGGAGGATCTAGGCTGACCGTAAGCCTGAGAACAGTCGGCAGGCTAGCTACCCTAGCCTTCGGTTTATGCTTCTCTATGAGGACAGCAACATGTTCAGCCATCTCCCACATCGCCGTCTGCAGTGTCGGATTCTCAGTGGCGACCTGGTCGATCTTCCGGAGTAGGAACCCCCATTTGGCCAGTGAGTAACTCTTCATGTCACCGCCCATCAGGGTCAGGACAACGGTGATGGTATCACTTGCCCTTCCTGCTGCATTCGTTACTGTTGGTGGCGACATTCTGTCACGGTGGGGTAGGAAGAATGCAATAATACAGAAAGGGAAGGATTGGAGGAGGCAGAGGCGAGGAGTGAAGCTTGGAGAAGGGTGTTTACTGTAGAATCCAGTGCAATACAAGGAACATACAGAAACTACATAACAAACTTCACAATACAAAACAACAAACACTAAGACTTACTAGAGGGAGAACGGTGCAACACGACGTGGATAGGAACAGGGGGTAACTGGAGGTATGTCGCCACACCGAAGGGAGGACAGACAGAACCCTATATACCCCAACTAATTAACAATTAAGAACACCTGGCCAACACAGAATCACAAACAACACCTAGACAATAAGCAAAGAACAACTAAACACAAAGGCAACTCCTAACAACCCAAAACAGTGCATGACATCACACCAGGGAAGGGAAAGACAATGACAGCACACACCAGGACACCACATTGATTACACAATTAATTACTGTTAATACAGTGGTCAAGAAACTTGTCATTGCAGCGTGCACCAATTGTTTGTGACCACTAGAGGGTGGTAGGGCGCCAATGTCAGGCCGAGGGCCAATGTCAGATGGAGGGCATTGCCCAAAGTTAGGTGGAGGGTACTGCCCAATGTTACCATCCTGCCCAGTCCAGCCAGGACCGGGCCTAGGATCATGACACGGATCATTCCGAAATTATACTCATATTCACCACGGGATAACGTGTGAACGTATTCATGAAAATATTTATTCTTTTTTGCATTTGAAAATTGCATTTATCTATAGGCCTAATTCTGTCACTGTTTGATGTCACAAAGAAGGGTGTATCCGAAAGCTGTCTACAACATTTGTAACAGGTGATGAAAAAGTCAACAAATAATTAACTGTATTAGACATTTGTTAATGATGAATAGGCTTCACTTTAGATTAGGGCACACAATAGCATCTGCAAATGATTTATAGATGTTTTATGAATGTCTTAACAAATCATTTGTTGAACATGAACAAATAAATGGAAGTACAGTATAGTTGTTTTTTCATATCCATTTTTCAAAGCATCTACAAATGTGTTACTACACATTAAACAACATCATTTAATGATGAACAAATCAAGTACAAACAATGTTGATAATGAGTTATAAATAATGTAGAAATTATTTGTAAATGTTATACAAATATAGTTATAAATGGTTTAATAATGAATGAATATTAATCGTTTGTTCATGATTAGTTCATTATCTACAAATACCTTATAAAGGTCTTATAACTGAGTGTTATTATAAAGTGTTACCAAATATTCATATATAAATAAAGAAATGGTAAATGAAATATGATTTTAAAGGCATTAATGTATCCTTCTAATCAGTGGTAATTTATTGGCATAAAATAAGGACACTCGTCATATCAAAATATCATAATGGTGACTGACATCCCTAGCTCTATCACACCGTGCCACCCACCCCGTGCCCCCCATGCCATGCCACCCACGCCCTGCCCCCCATGTCATGCCACCCAGCACCACAAGTGAATTCTCAACCTGTGGAAAACACTGCAGCTGCATTTAGTTTTGTTCTCCCTCTTCACAATTTTTTTTTTTTATCCAGGGTAGTAACTAGTAATCATATATTATTGTGAACAACCTAACCTGCACATGTCCTCTCTACCAATACAATCTATCATTGTTTATTTTTGGATAAATGAGCTAAACATAATCAGACCGCATATGAACAATGCTCATTTCTACTTTTGTTTCCCTCTGTCTGGACGAAAGTAACAAATGGACCACAAATAAGAATATTCCTCAATATTCCTTCATAACAGTCCATGCATCAAACTCTACTTATGGTATAATCACAATGTTACCATATACGAGTACTCAGACTAAGGTGGACACAAATCTGTTAATTTCTCATCACACTCTGATTTGATTGTAATTTACTTTAATCGCAAACTCTGCCCTCTTTTCTTCATTCTTCAATCACAACTGTTGTTTTCCTGTTTTTTGTTTGCAAAAAAAAGTAGTTGTGAAAACAGTTGTGATTGGATGATGGATAACAGAGGATAGAGTTTGAGACACAATCACCACCACCAATCAGTAACCAGGGTCAAAAGTGACAACACTACTTTCGGCCCTAACTATCTGTCCGACAACTTCACGCTGGTTAACACCAAAAATATGCCGGCATGACATTTTAAATGATCACTATGACTATGTTCACACTGCAAGTAAAAGTGGCCTGAATACGAGTTTCTTTTCACATACTGTATGTGACTCAGATCAGTTTCTTTCATGAGAAATAACATGGAATCTAATCTTTTCAATTCTGATTTGGCCACTTTCATAATATGTGGTCCTAAATCAGATACAGGTCTGATTTGTTGCAATGTGTCATATCAGAATTCATGCAACTTTTACGCCACTCTAGATTAACATCCATCACAATTCGATGCTGGCGGGAATCAATCTGTGAATACAAATATGGAAGACAGCTGTGATGGAGGTGGTCAGTGGAGGGACAGTGAGGTGTTTACCTTATACATATTTAGCATGATACTTCTGTACAAGCAAGGCTTGATGGGGTTTATCATAACCGCTCTGTGTTTGAAAGCATATTGAAAGAAGATATGTCTCTCTCTTTATGTCTGCTATGAGGCTGTATTATATCTGTTTGCTATGAGGCTGTATTATATCTGTCTGCTATGAGGCTGTATTATATCTGTCTGCTATGAGGCTGTATTATATCTGTCTGCTATGAGGCTGTATTATATCTGTCTGCTATGAGGCTGTATTATATCTGTCTGCTATGAGGCTGTATTATATATGCATACTAATAGGCAGAAATAAACGGCTTACCTTTCTTCCTTTCACGCCATTTATATCCCAAAATGTCTCTCTCTCTGTGTCTGTCTCTCTATCTCTCTATTCTCTCTCTCTTCTCTTTCTCTCTGTCTCCGTCTGTGTCTCTCTCGTCTCTTTCTTCTCTCTCTTCTATCTCCCTCTCCCTCTCTCTGCATCTGTCTCTCTCTTCTCTCTATATCTCTCTCTCTTGTATTTGTATTTTTTTTTGTATTTATTTATTAACACAGTTAAACAAAAGTAAAAACAATACATAATAAGTTATAACCATATTGTGAACCATATCTTTATCTTCTCCCTATCTCTCTCTCTTTATCTTCTCTCTCCCTCTTCAGTCTCTCACACAACATAAGTCACCCTCAGCTTTCTCTGTCTCTTCTTGTGAAACAGAGAGAAATATCAACTCTCTTGGTGGTGGGTGAGTGTGTGCTCTTCCCAGAGTAGCTAAATAATCTGTCCAGGGTAAATGTTATTTCATGAGTACAGTAGCTACATCATCTGTCCAGGGTAAATATTTTGCCCTGAGTAGCTATACTGTATAATCTATGTGTGTGTGTGTGTGTGTAAGATAAAATAAGATAAGATATTCCTTTATTGATCCCCCTTGGGTGTACCCAGCTATTCAGACAGTTGCCAGTTGATTTACGCTGCCAGACTGTGCCCTCTCTTATAGTAAAATAAACACAAGGATAAGTTCCAAATAAGTCATTTTCTTTTAAGTACAGTGTATACGGTTGCACAATAGTTTACCGTTGAACACGAAAACACACACACGCATGCACATACTGTACATACACACACAGGACCGAGAAATCACATATTAGACAATGATGTGTTTGTTTCTAAGTTGAGCCCCAAGCTTTCACTGCAAGAAAAAAGAAAATAAAAGAAAAACAATAATAATTAAACACATGGTGGCACTGCCGCATTGTCATAGTAGCGCATT